>NW_027477144.1:0-94314 GCF_051020955.1 Megalopta genalis
TGCGATGTAGAAGGATTAGCTTCAAATCCATGCAAAACTCGTGATTTAGCTTCCAATTAATGCGAAGTAGAAGGCGTAGCTTCAAATCCATGCGAAACAAATGGTTTAGCTTCAAATACTTGTGATATACGTTATTTAGATTTAACTGCATGCGCAACGGACTAGTTAGCTTCAAATCCATGCGAAACACATGATTTAGCTGCAAATCAATGCGATGTAGAGGGTTTAGCTTCAAATCTATGCGAAACAAATGATTTAGCTTCAAACACTTGGGGTATAAGTGATATAGCTTCAAATGCAGACTAATCAAACGAGTTAGCTTCAAATCCATGCGATACACATGATTCAGCTTCAAATACTTGCGATAAAAGTGATGTAGATTCAACTGCAGGCAACACGAACGAGTTAGCTTCAAATCCACGCGAAACAAATGATTTAGCAGCAAATCAATGTGATGTAGAAGGTTTAGCTTCAAATCCACGCGAAACCAATGATTTTGATTCAGATACTTGTGATATAAGTGATATAGCTTCAAATGTAGGAGAGTTAAATGAGTTAGCTTCAAATCCATGCGAAACACATGATTTAGCTTGAAATCAATGCGATGTAGAAGGTTTACCTTCAAATCCATGCGTAACACATGATTAAGCTTCAAACACTTGGGGTAAAAGTGATATAGCTTCAAATGCAGACTAATCAAACGAGTTAGCTTAAAAATCCACGCGATACACATGATTTAGCTGCAAATCAATGCGATGTAGTAGGTTTAGCTTCAAAACCATGCGATACACTAGATTTGGCTTCAAATCAATGCGATGTAGAAGGTTCAGCTTCAAATCCAAGCCAAACACATGATTTAGCTTCAAATCCATGGGGTGTACTAGGTTTAGCTTGAAATCCATGCGAAACACATCATTTAGCTGCAAATTAGTGCGAAGTAGAAGGCTCTGGTTCAAATGAATGCGGTTCAAATGGTTTATCTTCAAATACTTGTGAAAGACATGATTTAGCTTCAACTGCATGCGAAACAAACGAGATAGGATCAAATCCATGCGAAAGACATGATTTAGCTTCAAATCAGTGCGTTCTAGAAGGCTTAGCATCAAAACCCATGCGAAACAAACGAGTTAGCTTCAAATCCATGCGAAACACATGATTTAGCTTCAAAAAAATACGAAGTAGAAGGCTTAGCTTCAAATTCGTGCGTAACGAAAGATTCAGCTGCAAATACTTGCGATATAAGTGATATAGCTTCAAATACAGGCGAAACGAACGAGTTAGCTTCAAATGCTTGCGAAACACATGATTCAGCTGCAAATCAATGCGATGTAGAAGGTTTAGATTCAAATCCATGCCAAACACATGATTTAGCATCAAATCCATGGGATGTAGAAGGTTTAGCTTCAAATCCATGCGAAACAAATGATTTAGCTTCAAACACTTGGGGTATAAGTGATATAGATTCAAATGCAGACGAAACAAACGAGCTAGTATCAAATCCAAGCGAAACACATGATTTAGCTACAAATCAATGCGATGTAGAAGGATAAGCTTCAAATCCATGCGACACATATGAATCAGCTTCAAATACTTGCGATATTAGTGATATAGCTTCAAAAGCAGAAGGAACAAACGAGGTATCTTCAATTCCATGCGAAACAAATGATTTAGCTTCAAATCAATGCGAAGTAGTAGCCTTAGCTTCAAATCCATGCGAAACACGTGATTTAGGTTCCAATTAATGGGAAGTAGAAGGCTTAGCTTCAAATCCAAGCGAAACAAATGGTTTAGCTTCAAAAACTTGTGATATAAGTTATTTAGATTTAACTGCATGCGCAACGAACGAGTTAGCTTCAAATCCATGCGAAACACACGATTTAGCTTCAAATCAAAACGAAGTGGAAGGTTTAGCTTCAAATCCATGCGAAACAACTGATATAGCTTCAAACACTTGGGGTATAAGTGATATAGCTTCAAATGCAGACTATTCAAACGAGTTAGCTTCAAATCCATGGGAAACAAATGATTTAGCTTCAAATACTTGCGATATAAATGATATAGCTTCAAATGCAGGCGAATCAAACGAGTTAACTACAAATCCATGTGAAACACATGATTTAGCTTCTAATCAATGCGAAGTCGAGGGCTTAGCTTCAAATCCATGCGCAACAAATGGTTTAGCTTCAAATACTTGTGATATACATGACTTAGCTTCAACTGCCTGCGAAACAAACGAGTTAGCTTCAAATCCCAGCGAAGTAGAAGGCTTGGCTTCAAATCCATGCGAAACGAATGATTTAGCTTCAAATACTTGCCTTATAAATGAAATTGCTTCAAATGCATGCGAAACACATGATTTAGGTTCAAAATAGTGGGGAACACGTGGTTTAGCATCAAATACATGCGAAACAAATTGTTTAGCTTCAGATACTTATGATATACATAATTTAGCTTCAACTGAAGGCGAAACAAACGAGTTAGCTTCAAATCCATGTGAAACACATGATTAAGCTGCAAACCAATGCGATGAAGAAGGCTTAGCTTCAGATCCATGCGACATGAATGATTTAGCATCAAATACTTGCGAATATAAGGGATAAAGCTTCAAATGTATGCGAAACAAACGAGTTAGCTTCAAATACTTGCAATATAAATGAAGTAGGTTCAAAAGCTGGAAAAACGAACGAGTTAGCTTCAAATCCATGCGAAACACATGATTCAGCTGCAAATCAATGCCATGTAGGAGGTTTAGCTTCAAATCCATGCCAAACACATGATTTAGCTTCAAATCCATGGGATGTAGATGGTTTAGCTTCAAATCCATGCGAAACACATTATTTAGGTACAAATCAGTGCGAAGTAAAAGGCTCAGGTTCAAATCCATGCGATTCAAATGGTTCATCTTCAAATACTTGTGAAAGACATGATTGAGATTCAACTGCATGCGAAACAAACGAGTTACCTTCAAATCCACGCGAAACACATGATTTGGCTTCAAATCAATGCGATGTAGAAGGATTAGCTTCAAATCCATGCAAAGCACGTGATTTAGGATCCAATCAATGCGAAGAAGAAGGCTTAACTTCAAATCCATACGGAACAAATGATTTAGCTTAAAACACTTGCGATATAAGTGATATAGCTTCAAATGCAGGCGAAACAAACGAGATTGCTTCAAATCCATGCGAAATAAATGATTTAGCTGCAAATCAATGCGATGTAGAAGGTTTAGCTTCAAATCCATGTGAAACACATGATTTAACTTCAACTCAATTCGAAGTACACGGCTTAGATTCAAATCCATGCGAAACAAATTGTTTAGCTACAAATACTTGTGATATACGTTATTTAGATTCAACTGCATGCGCAACAAACGAGCCAGCTTCAAATACATGCAAAACACATGATTTAGCAGAAAATCAGTGTGATGTAGAAGGTTTAGCTTGAAAGCCATGCGAAACACTTTATTTAGCTGCAAATCAGTGCGAAGTAGAAGGCTCAGGTTCACATCAATGCGATTCAAATGGTTTATCTTCAAATACTTGTGAAAGACATGATTTAGCTTCAACTGCATGCGAAACAAACGAGATAGCACCAAATCCATGCGAAACAAATGATTTAGCTTCAAATCAATGCGAAGTAGGAGTATAGCTTCATATCCACGAGAAACAATTGGTTTAGCCTAAGATATTTGTGATACACATGATTTAGCTTCAACTGCATGCGAAACAAACGAGGTAGCTTCAAATCCAAGCGAAACACACGATTTAGCTGCTAATCAATGCGATGTAGAAGGTTTAGCTTCAAATCCATGGGAAACAAATGATTTAGCTTCAGATGCTTGCGATATATGTGATATAGCTTCAAATGCTGACGAAACAAACGGGTTATCTTCAACTCCATGCGAAACACATGATTTAGCTTCAAATCAATGCGAAGTAGAAGGCTTGGTTTCAAATCCATCCGGAACAAATGGTTTTGCTTCAACTACTTGTAACATACATGATTTAGCTTCAACTGCATGCGAAACAAACGAGATAGCACCAAATCCATGCGAAACAAATGATTTAGCTTCAAATCAATGCGAAGTTGGAGTATAGCTTCAAATCCATGCGAAACACTTGATTTAGCTTCAAATACTTGTGATATACATTATTCAGCTACAACTGCATGCGAAACAAACGAGTTAGCTTCAAATCCATGCGATACACATGATTTAGCTTCAAATCAATGCGATGTAGAGGGCTTAGCTTCAAATCCATACGATACATATGATTTAGCTTCAAATACTTGCGATATAAGTGATATAGCTTCAAAAGCTGGAGGAACAAACGAGGTAGCTTGAATTCCATGCGAAACAAATGATTTAGCTTCAAATCAATGCGAAGTAGTAGGCCTAGCTTCAAATCCATGCCAAACACATGATTTAGCTTCAAATCCATGGGATGTAGAAGGTTTAGCTTCAAATCCATGCGAAAGACATTATTTAGCTGCAAATCAGTGCGGAGTAGAAGGCTCGGGTTCAAATCAAAGCTATTCAAATGGTTCATCTTCAAATACTTGAGAAAGACATGATTTAGCTTCAACGGCATGCGAAACAAACGAGTTAGCTTCAAATCCATGCGAAACACATGATTTAGCTTCAAATCAATGCGATGTAGAAGGTTTAGCTTCATATCCATGCAAAACACGTGATTTAACTTCCAATTAATGCCAAGTAGAAGGCTTAACTTCAAATCCATTCGAAACATATGGTTTAGCTTCAAATACTTGTGATATACGTTATTTAGATTTAACTGCATGCGCAACGAACGAGTTAGCTTCAAATCCATGCGATACACAAGATTTAGCTTCAAATCAATGCGATATAGATGGTTCAGCTTCAAATCCATGCGATACACATGATTTAGCTTCAAATCAATGCGATGTAGAAGGTTTAGTTTCAAATCCATGCAAAACACGTGATTTAACTTCCAATTAATGCGAAGTAGAAGGCTTAGCTTCAAATCCATGCGAAACACACGATTTAGCTTCAAATCAATACGAAATAGAAGGTTTAGCTTCAAATCCATGCGAAACAAATAATTTAGCTTCAAACACTTGGGGTATAAGTGATATAGCTTCAAATGCAGACTAATCAAACGAGTTAGCTTCAAATCCATGCGAAACACATGATTTAGCTGCAAATCCATGCGATGTAGAAGGTTTAGCTACAAATCCATGCGAAACAAATGGTTTAGCTACAAATACTGGTGATATACATTATTTAGCTACAACTGCATGCGAAACAAACGAGTCAGCATGAAATCCATGCGAAACACATGATTTAGCTGCAAATCCATGCGTTGTAGAAGGTTTAGCTTCAAATCCATGCGAAACACATTATTTAGCTGTAAATCAGTGCGAAGTATAAGGCTCGGTTCAAATCAATGCGATTCAAATGGTTCTTCTTCAAATACTTGTGAAAGACATGATTTAGCTTCAACTGCATGCGAAACAAACGAGTTAGCTTCAAATCCATGCGAAACACATGATTTACTTCAAATCAATGCGATGTAGAAGGATTAGCTTCAAATCCATGCAAAACACGTGATTTCACTTCCTATTAATGCGAAGTAGAAGGCTTAGCTTCAAATCCATGCGAAACACGAGATTTAGCTTCCAATTAATGGGAAGTAGAAAGCTTAGCTTCAAATACAAGCGAAACAAATCGTTTAGATTCAAATACTTGAGATATACATGATTTAGCTCCAGCTGCATTCGAAACAGACGAGTTAGCTTCTAATCCACGCGAAATACATTATTTAGCTTCAAAACAGTGCGAATTAGAAGGCTTAGCTTCAAATCCTTGCGAAACGAATGATTTAGCTTCAAATGCTTGCGATATAAATGATATAGCTTCAAATGCAGGCGAAAGAAACGAGTTAGCTTCAAATCAATGCGAAACACATGATTTAGCTTCAAATCAACGCGAAGTAGCAGGATGGCTTCAAATCAATGCGATGTAGAAGGTTTAGCTTCAAATCTGTGCGAAACAAATGATTTAGCTTCAAATACTCTCGATATTAGTGATATAGCTTCAAAAGCAGAAGGAACAAACGAGGTAATTTCAATACCATGCGAAACAAATGATTTAGCTTCAAATAAATGCGAAGTAGAAGGCTTAGCTTCAAATCCATGCGAAACATATGGTTTAGCTACAAATCGAAGCTATGTAGAAAGTTTAGCTACAAATCCATGCGACACAGATGATTCAGCTTCAGATACTTGCGATATAAGTAATATAGCTTCAAATGCAGACGAAACACATGATTTGGCTTCAAATCGAAGCGAAACACATGATTTAGCTTCAAATCAATGCGATGTAGAAGGTTTAGCTTCAAATCTGCGCGAATTAAATGATTTAGCTTCAAATACTTGCGATATAAGTGATATAGCTTCAAATGCAGGCGAAACAAACGAGTTAGCTTCAAATCCATGTGATACAAATGATTTAGCTTCAAATTCATACGAAACACATGGATTAGCTTTATATTCTTGCGAAACAAATGGTTTAGCTTCAGATACTTGTGATAAACGTGAATTAGCTTCAACTGCATGCGAAACCAACGAGTTAGCTTCAAATCCAAGCGAAACACATGATTTGGCTTCAAATCAATGCGAAGTAGATGGCTTAGCTTCAAATCCATGCGAAACAAATGATTTAGCTGCAAACACTTGGGGTATAAGTGATATAGCTTCAAATGCAGACTAATCAAACGAGTTAGCTTCAAATCCATTCGATACACATGATTCAGCTTCAAATACTTGCGATATAAGTGATGTAGATTCAACTGCAGGCGAAACGAACGAGTTAGCTTCAAATCCATGCGAGACACATGATTTAGCTTCAAATCAATGCGATGTAGAAGGTTTAGCTTCAAATCCATGGGAAACAAATGATTCAGCTTCAAACACTTGCGATATAAGTGATATAGATTCAAGTGCAGGCGAAACAAACGAGTTAGCTTCAAAATCCACGCGATACACATGATTCAGCTTCAAATACTTGCGATATAAGTGATGTAGATTCAACTGCAGGCGAAACGAACGAGTTAGCTTCAAATCCATGCGATACACTAGATTTAGCTTCAAATCAATGCGATGTAGAAGGTTTAGTTTCAAATCCATGCGAAACAAATTATTTAGCTTCAAACAATTGGGGTGTAAGTGATATAGCTTCAAATGCAGACTAATCAAACGAGTTAGCTTCAAAATCCACGCGATACACATGATTCAGCTTCAAATACTTGCGATATAAGTGATGTAGATTCAACTGCAGGCGAAACGAACGAGTTAGCTTCAAATCCATGCGAAACACATTATTTACCGTCAAGTACTTGCGGTATAAATGAAATAGCGTCAAATGCAGGCGAAACAAGTGAGTTCGTTTCGAAACCATTCGAAATACATGATTTTGCTTTAAATCAATGCGATGTGGAAGGCTTAGCATCAAATCCAGGCGGAACAAATGGTTTAGCATCAAATACTTGCGGTATAAGTGATAAAGCTTCAAATGCAGGCGAAACAAATGAGTTAGTTTCAAATCCATGAGAGACACATGATTTAGCTTCAAATCAAAGCGAAGTAGAAGGCTTAGCTTCAAATCCAAGCGAATCACATGATTTATCTTCAAATTCATGCGAAACACATGGTTTAGTTTCAATTCCATGCGAATCAAATGGTTTAGCTACAAATACTTGTGATATACATGATTTAGCTTGAACTGCGTGCGAAGCAAACGAATAAGCTTCAAATCAATGCGATACACATGATTAAGCTTCAAATCAATTCGAAGTAGAAGGCTTAGCTTCAAATCCAAGCGACACTAATTATTTAGCTTCAAATACTTGCGATATAAGTGATATAGCTTCAAAAGCTGGCCAAACAAACGAGTTAGCTTCACATCCATGCGAAACAGATGGTTTAGCTTCAAATATTTGTGATATACATGATTTAGTTTCAACTGCATGCGAAACAATCGAGTGAGCTTCAAATCCTAGCGAAACAATGATTTAGCCTTAAATCAAAGCGAAGTAGAAGGCTTAGCTTCAAATGCAAGCGAATCACATGATTATCTTCAAATCAATGCGAAGTAGAAGGCTTAGCTTCAAATACATGAGAAACAAATGATTTAACTTCAAACACTTCGGATATAAGTGATATAGCATCAAATGCAGACGAATCAAACGAGTTAGCTTCAAAATCCATGTGATACACATGATTTAGCTTCAAATCAATGCGATGTAGAAGGATTAGCATCAAATCCATGCGGAACAAATGATTTAGCTTCAAATACTTGCGATATAAGTGATATAGATTCAAGTGCAGGCGAAACAAACGAGATAGCTTCAAATCCAAGCGACACAAATGATTTAGCTTGAAACACTTGGGATATAAGTGATATAGATTAAAATGCAGACGAATCAAACGAGTTAGCTTCAAATCCATGCGAAACAAATAATGTAGCATCAAATCAATGCGAAGTAGACAGACTAGCTTCAAATCCATGTGAAACAAATGATTTAGCTACAAATACTTGTGATATACATTATTTAGCTACAACTGCATGCGAAACAAACGAGTTAGCTTCAATTCCATGCGAAACACATGATTTAGCTTAAAATCATTGCGATGTATAAAGTTTAGTTTCAAATCCATGCGATAGACATGATATAGATTCAAATCAATACGATGTAGTAGGTTCAGCTTCAAATCAATGCGATATAAGTGATGTAGCTTCAAAAGCAGGGGGAACAAACGAGGTAGCTTCAATTCCATGCGAAACAAATGATTTAGCTGCAAATCAATTCGAAGTAGAAGGTTTAGCTTCAAATCCATGCGAATCAAATGATTTAGCTTCAAATACTTGTGATATACATGATATAGCTTCAAATGCAGGCGGAAAAAAACGAGTTAGCTTCAAATCCATGCGAAACACATGATTTAGGTTCAGATCAATTCGAAGTAGGAGGATTAGCTTCAAATCCATGCGAAACAAATGATTTAAATCCAAATCCAAGCGAAAAACATGATTTAGCTTCAAATCAATGCGAAGTTTAAGGCTTAGCTTCAAAACCATGCGACACAAATTATTTAGCTTTAAATACTTGCGACATAAGTCATATAGATTCGAATGCCGGCGAAACAAAAGTTTTAGCTTCAAATCCATGCGTAACATATGATTTAGCTTCAAATACTTGCGATATAAGTGATATAGCTTCAAATGCAGACGAATCAAACGAGTTTGCTTCAAATCCATGCGAAACACATGATTTAGATTCAAATCAATGCGAAGTAGAAGGCTTGGCTTTAAATCCATGCGAAACAAATGGATTCGCTTCAAATACTTGCGATATAAATGAAATAGCTTCAAATGCCGGCGACACAAACGAGTTAGCGTCAAATCCATGCAAAGAACATGAGTAAGCTAAAAATGCATGCGAAAAACATGATTTAGGTTCAAATTCATGGGAAACACGTGGTTTAACTTCAAATACATGCGAGACAAATTGTTTAGCTTCAGATGTTTATGCTTAAGCTTCAACTGCATGCGAAACAAACGAGTTAGCTTCAAATCCAAGCTAAACACATGACTAAGCTTCAAATGCATGCGAAACAAATGATTTAGATTCAAATACTTGCGGTATAAGTGATATCGATTCAAATGCAGACGAAACAAACGAGTTAGTTTCAAATCCAAACGAAACGCATGATTTAGATACAAATCAATGCGATGTAGAAGGTTTAGTTTCAAATCCATGCGAACCAAATCAATTAGCTTCAAATACTTGCGACATAAGTGATATAGATACAAATGCAGAAGAAGCAAACGAGTTAGCTTCAAAGCCATGCGATATACACGATGTAGCTGCAAAACAATGCGACGTAGAAGGTTTAGTTTCTAATCCATGCAAAACAAACGATTTAGTATTAGATACTTGCGATATAAATGATATAACTTCAAATGCAGGCGGAACAAACGAGTTAGCTCCAAATCCATGCGAAACACATGATTTAGATTCAAATTCATGCGAAACACATGGTTTTGATTCATATTATTGCGAAACAAATGGGTTATATTCAGATACTTGTGATAAACATGATTTAGCTTCAACTGCGTGCGAGGCAAACGAATAAAGCTTCAAATCAATGCGATACACATGATTAAGCTTCAAATCAATTCGAAGTAGAAGGCTTAGCTTCAAATCCAAGCGATACTAATTGTTTAGCTTCAAATACTTTCGATATAAGTGATATAGCTTCAAATGCTGGCGAAACAAACGAGTTAGCTTCAAATCCATGCGAAACACATGATTTAGCTTCAAATCCATGCGAAACACATGATTTAGCTTCAAATCAATGCGATGTAGAAGGTTTAGCTTCAAATCCGCTCGAAAGAAATGATTTAGCTTCAAATACCTGCGATATAAGTGATATAACTTCAAATGCAGGCGAACCAAACGAGTTAGCTTCTAATCCATGTAGAACACATGATTTAGCTACCAATCAATGCGAAGTAGAAGGCTTAGCTTCAATTCCATGCGAAACGAAAGATTTTGCTTCAAATACTTGCGAATATATGTGATATAGCTGCAAACGGAGGCGAAACATAAGAGTTAGTTACAGATCCATGCGATACACATGATTTGGGTTCAAATCAAACCGAAGTAGAAGGAGTAGCTTCACATCCATGCGAAACAGATGGTTCAGCTTCAAATATTTGTGATATACATGATTTAGTTTCAACTGCATGCGAAACAATCGAGTGATCTTCAAATCCAAGCGATACACTAGATTTAGCTTCAAATCAATGCGATGTAGAAGGTTCAGCTTCAAATCCATGCGATACATATGATTTAGCTTCAAATACTTCCGATATAAATGATATAGCTTCAAAAGCTGGAGGAACAAACGAGGTAGCTTCAATTCCATGCGAAACAAATGATTTATCTTCAAATCAATGCGAAGTAGATGGCTTACCTTCAAATCCATGCGAAACAAATGGTTTAGCTACAAATACTTGTGATATACATTATTTAGCTACAACTGCATGCGAAACAAACGAGTTAGCTTCAAATCCATGCGAAACACACGATTTAGCTTCAAATCAATGCGATGTATAATGTTTAGCTTCAAGTCAATGCGACACACATGATTTAGCTTCAAATCAATACGATGTGGTAGGTTCAGCTTCAAATCCATGCGATATAAGTGATATAGCTTCAAAAGCAGGAGGAACAAACGAGGTAGCTTCAAAACCATGCGAAACACATGATTAAGCTTCAAATCAATGCGATGTAGAAGGTTTAGCTTCAAATCCATGCGATACACTAGATTTAGCTTCAAATCAATGCGATGTAGAAGGTTCAGCTTCAAATAGATACGACCCATATGATTTAGCTTCAAATACTTCCGATATAAATGATATAGCTTCTAAAGATGGAGGAACAAACGAGGTAACTTCAATTCCATGCGAAACAAATGATTTAGCTTCAAATCAATGCGAAGTAGATGGCTTAGCTTCAAATCCATGCGAAACAAATGATTTAGCTGCAAACACTTGGGGTATAAGTGATATAGCTTCAAATGCAGACTAATCAAACGAGTTAGCTTCAAAATCCACGCGATACACATGATTCAGCTTCAAATACTTGCGATGTAAGTGATGTAGATTCTACTGCAGTCGAAACGAACGAGTTAGCTTCAAATCCATGCGAAACACATGATTTAGCTGCAAATCAATGCGATGTAGAAAGTTTAGCTTCAAATCCATGCCAAACACATGATTTAGCTGCAAATCAATGCGATGTAGAAAGTTTAGCTTCAAATCCATGCGATACACTAGATTTAGCTTCATATCAATGCGATGTATAAGGATTAGCTTCAAATCCATGCGAAACAAACGAGTTAGCTTCAAATCCATGCGAATCAAATGATTTAGCTTCAAATACTTGTGATATACATGATATAGCTTCAAATGCAGACGGAAAAAACGAGTAAGCTTCAAATCCATGCGAAAGACATGATTTAGCTTCAAATCAATGCGTTCTAGGAGGCTTAGCATCAAAACCCATGCGAAACAAACGAGTTAGCTTCAAATCCATGCGAAACACATGATTTAGCTTCAAATAAATTCGAAGTAGAAGGCTTAGCTTCAAATTCATACGAAACGAAAGATTCAGCTTCAAATACTTGCGCTATAAGTGATATAGCTTCAAATACAGGCAAAACGATCGAGTTAGCTTCAAATCCATGCGAAACACATGATTCAGCTGCAAATCAATGCGATGTAGAAGATTTAGCTTCAAATCCATGCCAAACACATGATTTAGCTTCAAATGCATGGGATGTAGAAGGTTTAGCTTCAAATCCATGCGAAACATATTATTTAGCTGCAAATCAGTGCGATGTAGAAGGCTCAGGTTCAAATCCATGCGATTCAAATGGTTTCATCTTCAAATACTTGTGAAAGACATGATTTAGCTTCAACTGCATGCGAAACAAACGTGTTAGCTTCAAATCCATGCGAAACACATTATTTAGCTGCAAATCAATGCGATGTAGAAGGTTTAGCTTCAAATCCATGCGATACACTAGATTTAGCTTCAAATCAAGGCGATGTAGAAGGTTCAGCATCAAATACATACGACACATATGATTTAGGTTCAAATACTTCCGATATAAATGATATAGCTTCAAAAGCTGGAGGAACAAACGAGGTAGCTTCAATTCCATGACAAACAAATGATTTAGCTTCAAATCAATGCGAAGTAGATGGCTTAGCTTCAAATCCATGCGAAACAAATGGTTTAGCTACAAATACTTGTGATATACTTTATTTGGCTACAGCTGCATGCGAAACAAACGAGTTAGCTTCAAATCCATGCGAAACACATGATTTAGCTTCAAATCGTTGCGATGTATAAGGTTTAGCTTCAAATCCATGCGATAGACATGATTTAGCTTCAAATCAATACGATGTAGTAGGTTCAGCTTCAAATCCATGCGATATAAGTGATATAGCTTCAAAAGTAGGAGGAACAAACGAGGTAGCTTCAATTCCATGCGAAACAAATGATTTAGCTACAAATCAATACGAAGTAGAAGGTTTAGCTTCAAATCAATAAGAGGTAGAAGGTTTAGCTTCAGATCAATAGAATGTAGAAGATTTAGCTTCAAATCAATGCGATGTAGGAGGTTTAGCTTCAAATCCATGCGAAACAAATGGTTTAGCTACAAATACTTGTGTTATACATTATTAAGCTACCACTGCATGCGAAACGAACGAGTTAGCTTCAAATCCATGCGAAACACTCGATTTAGCTTCAAATCAATGCGATGTAGAAGGTTTAGCTTCAAACCAATAAGAGGTAGAAGGTTTTGTTTCAGATCAAAAGAATGCAGAAGGTTTAGTTTCAAATCCATGGGATGTAGAAGGTTTAGCTTCAAATCCATACGAAACATATTATTTAGCTGCAAATCAGTGCTATGTAGAATGCTCAGGTTCAAATCCATGCGATTCAAATGGTTCATCTTCAAATACTTGTGAAAGACATGATTTAGCTTCAACTGCATGCGAAACAAACGAGTTAGCTTCAAATCCATGCGAAACACATGATTTAGCTTGAAATCAATGCGATGTAGAAGGTTTTGCTTCAATTCCATGCGAATCAAATGATTTAGCTTCAAATACTTGTGATATACATGATATAGCTTCAAATGCAGGTGGAACAAACGAGTTAGCTTCAAATCCACGCGAAACACATGATTTAGCTTCAAATCATTGCGATGTATAAGGTTTAGCTTCAAATCCATGCGATAGACATGATTTAGCTTCAAATCAATACGATGTAGTACGTTCAGCTTCAAATCCATGCGATATAAGTGATATAGCATCAAAAGTAGGAGGAACAAACGAGGTAGCTTCAATTCCATGCGAAACAAATGATTTAGCTGCAAATCAATACGAAGTAGAAGGTTTAGCTTCAAATCAATAAGAGGTAGGAGGTTTAGCTTCAGATCAATAGAATGTAGAAGGTTTAGCTTCAAATCAATGCGATGTAGAAGGTTTAGTTTCAAATCCATGCGAAACTCATGATTTAGCTTGAAACCAATGCGATGTAGAAGGTTTAGCTTCAAATCCATGCGAATCAAATTATTTAGCTTCAAATACTTGTGATATACATGATATAGCTTCAAATGCAGACGGAAAAAACGAGTTAGCTTCAAATCCATGCGAAAGACATGATTTAGCTTCAAATCAATGCGTTCTAGGAGGCTTAGCATCAAAACCCATGCGAAACAAACGAGTTAGCTTCAAATCCACGCGAAACACATGATTTAGCTTCAAATCATTGCGATGTATAAGGTTTAGCTTCAAATCCATGCGATAGACATGATTTAGCTTCAAATCAATACGATGTAGTACGTTCAGCTTCAAATCCATGCGATATAAGTGATATAGCATCAAAAGTAGGAGGAACAGACGAGGTAGCTTCAATTCCATGCGAAACAAATGATTTAGCTGCAAATCAATACGAAGTAGAAGGTTTAGCTTCAAATCAATAAGAGGTAGAAGGTTTAGCTTCAGATCAATAGAATGTAGAAGGTTTAGTTTCAAATCAATGCGATGTAGAAGGTTTAGCTTCAAATCCATGCGAAACTCATGATTTAGCTTGAAACCAATGCGATGTAGAAGGTTTAGCTTCAAATCCATGCGAATCAAATTATTTAGCTTCAAATACTTGTGATATACATGATATAGCTTCAAATGCAGACGGAAAAAACGAGTTAGCTTCAAATCCATGCGAAAGACATGATTTAGTTTCAAATCAGTGCGTTCTAGGAGGCTTAGCATCAAAACCCATGCGAAACAAACGAGATAGCTTCAAATCCATGCGATACACTAGATTTAGCTTCAAATCAATGCGATGTAGAAGGTTCAGCTTCAAATACATACGACACATATGATTTAGCTTCAAATACTTCCGATATAAATGATATAGCTTCAAAAGCTGGAGGAACAAACGAGGTAGCTTCAATTCCATGCGAAACAAATGATTTAGCTTCAAATCAATGCGAAGTAGATGGCTTAGCTTCAAATCGATTTGAAACAAATGGTTTAGCTACAAATACTTGTGACATACATTATTTAGCTACAACTGCATGCGAAACAAACGAGTTAGTTTCAAATCCATGCGAAACAAATGATTTAGCTTCAAACACTTGGGGTATAAATGATATAGCTTCAAATGCAGACTAATCAAACGAGTTAGCTTCAAAATCCACGCGATACACATGATTCAGCTTCAAATACTTGCGATATAAGTGATGTAGATTCAACTGCAGGCGAAACGAACGAGTGAGGTTCAAATCCATGCGAAACACATGATTTAGCTGCAAATCAATGCGATGTAGAAAGTTTAGCTTCAAATCCATGCGATACACTAGATTTAACTTCAAATCAATGCGATGTAGAAGTTTCTGCTTCAAATACATACGACACATATGATTTAGCTTCAAATACTTCCGATATATATGATATAGCTTCCAAAGATGGAGGAACAAACGAGGTAACTTCAATTCCATGCGAAACAAATGATTTAGCTTCAAATCAATGCGAAGTAGATGGCTTAGCTTCAAATCCATGCGAAACAAATGATTTAGCTTCAAACACTTGGGGTATAAGTGATATAGCTTCAAATGCAGACTAATCAAACGAGTTAGCTTCAAAATCCACGCGATACACATGATTCAGCTTCAAATACTTGCGATGTAAGTGATGTAGATTCAACTGCAGGCGAAACGAACGAGTTAGCTTCAAATCCATGCGAAACACATGATTTAGCTGCAAATCAATGCAATGTAGAAAGTTTAGCTTCAAATCCATGCCAAACACATGATTTAGCTGCAAATCAATGCGATGTAGAAAGTTTAGCTTCAAATCCATGCGATACACTAGATTTAGCTTCATATCAATGCGATGTATAAGGATTAGCTTCAAATCCATGCGAAACAAATGATTTAGCTTCAAACACTTGGGGTATAAATGATATAGCTTCAAATGCAGACTAATCAAACGAGTTAGCTTCAAAATCCACGCGATACACATGATTCAGCTTCAAATACTTGCGATATAAGTGATGTAGATTCAACTGCAGGCGAAACGAACGTGTTAGCTTCAAATCCATGCGAAACACATGATTTAGTTGCAAATCAATGCGACGTAGAAAGTTTAGCTTCAAATCCATGCGAAGTAGATGGCTTAGCTTCAAATCCATGCGAAACAAATGATTTAGCTTGAAACACTTGGGATATAAGCGATATAGCTTCAAATGCAGACGAATCAAACGAGTTAGCTTGACAATCCATGCGATGCACATGATTCAGCTTCAAATACTTGCGATATAAGTGATGTAGATTCAACTGCAGGCGAAACGAACGAGTTAGCTTCAAATCCATGCGAAACACATGATTTAGCTGCAAATCAATGCGATGTAGAAAGTTTAGCTTCAAATCCATGCGATACACTAGATTTAGCTTCAAATCAATGCGATGTAGAAGTTTCTGCTTCAAATACATACGACACATATGATTTAGCTTCAAATACTTCCGATATAAATGATATAGCTTCCAAAGATGGAGGAACAAACGAGGTAACTTCAATTCCATGCGAAACAAATGATTTAGCTTCAAATCACTGCGAAGTAGATGGCTTAGCTTCAAATCCATGCGAAACAAATGATTTAGCTTCAAACACTTGGGGTATAAGTGATATAGCTTCAAATGCAGACTAATCAAACGAGTTAGCTTCAAAATCCACGCGATACACATGATTCAGCTTCAAATCCATGCGAAACACATGATTTAGCTGCAAATCAATGCAATGTAGAAAGTTTAGCTTCAAATCCATGCCAAACACATGATTTAGCTTCAAATCCATGGGATGTAGAAGGTTTAGCTTCAAATCCATGCGAAACATATTATTTAGCTGCAAATCAGTGCTATGTAGAAGGCTGAGGTTCAAATCCATGCGATTCAAATGGTTCATCTTCAAATACTTGTGAAAGACATGATTTAGATTCAACTGCATGCGAAACAAACGACATAGCTTCAAATCCATGCGAAACACATGATTTATCTTCAAATCAATGCGATGTAGAAGGTTTTGCTTCAAATCCATGCGAATCAAATGATTTAGCTTCAAATACTTGTGATATACATGAGATAGCTTCAAATGCAGGCGGAACAAACGAGTTAGCTTCAAATCCATGCGAAACAAATGATTTAGCTTCAAATCAATGCGAAGTAGATGGCTTAGCTTCAAATCCATGCGAAACAAATGGTTTAGCTACAAATACTTGTGATATACATTATTTAGCTACAACTGCATGCGAAACAAACGAGTTAGCTTCAAAACCATGCGATACACTAGATTTAGCTTCAAATCAATGCGATGTAGAAGGTCCAACTTCAAATACATACGACACATATTATTTAGCTTCAAATACTTCCGATATAAATGATATAGCTTCAAAAGCTGGAGGAACAAACGAGGTAGCTTCAATTACATGCGAAACAAATGATTTAGCTTCAAATCAATGCGAAGTAGATGGCTTAGCTTCAAATCCATGCGAAACAAATGGTTTAGCTACAAATACTTGTGATATACATTATTTAGCTACAACTGCATGCGAAACAAACGAGTTAGCTTCAAATCCATGCGAAACTCATGATTTAGCTTCAAATCAAAGCGATGTAGAAGGTTTAGCTTCAAATCCATGCGAATCAAATGATTTAGCTTCAAATACTTGTGATATACATGATATAGCTTCAAATGCAGACGGAAAAAACGAGTAAGCTTCATATCCATGCGAAAGACATGATTTAGCTTCAAATCAATGCGTTCTAGGAGGCTTAGCATCAAAACCCATGCGAAACAAACGGGTTAGCTTCAAATCCATGCGAAACACATGATCTAGCTTCAAATAAATTCGAAGTAGAAGGCTTAGCTTCAAATTCATGCGAAACGAAAGATTCAGCTTCAAATACTTGCGCTATAAGTGATATAGCTTCAAATACAGGCAAAACGAACGAGTTAGCTTCAAATCCATGCGAAACACATGATTCAGCTGCAAATCAATGTGATGTAGAAGGTTTAGCTTCAAATCCATGCCAAACACATGATTTAGCTTCAAATGCATGGGATGTAGAAGGTTTAGCTTCAAATCCATGCGAAACATATTATTTAGCTGCAAATCAGTGCGATGTAGAAGGTTTAGCTTCAAATCCATGCGATACACTAGATTTAGCTTCAAATCAAGGCGATGTAGAAGGTTCAGCATAAAATACATACGACACATATGATTTAGCTTCAAATACTTCCGATATAAATGATATAGCTTCAAAAGCTGGAGGAACAAACGAGGTAGCTTCAATTCCATGAGAAACAAATGATTTAGCTTCAAATCAATGCGAAGTAGATGGCTTAGCTTCAAATCCATGCGAAACAAATGGTTTAGCTACAAATACTTGTGATATACTTTATTTAGCTACAGCTGCATGCGAAACAAACGAGTTAGCTTCAAATCCATGCGAAACACATGATTTAGCTTCAAATCATTGCGATGTATAAGGTTTAACTTCAAATCCATGCGATAGACATGATTTAGCTTCAAATCAATACGATGTAGTAGGTTCAGCTTCAAATCCATGCGATATAAGTGATATAGCTTCAAAAGTAGGAGTAACAAACGAGGTAGCTTCAATTCCATGCGAAACAAATGATTTAGCTACAAATCAATACGAAGTAGAAGGTTTAGCTTCAAATCAATGCGATGTAGAAGGTTTAGCTTCAAATCCATGCGAAACACATGATTTAGCTTCAAATCAATGCGATGTAGAAGGTTTAGCTTCAAATCCATGCGAATCAAATGATTTAGCTTGAAACACTTGGGATATAAGCGAGATAGCTTCAAATGCAGACGAATCAAACGAGTTAGCTTGACAATCCATGCGATACACATGATTTAGCTGCAAATCAATGCGATGTAGAATGTTTAGCTTCAAATCCATGCGAAACAAATGGTTGAGCTAAAAATACTTGTGATATACATTATTTAGCTTCAACTGCATGCGAAACAAACGAGTTAGCTTCAAATCCATGCAAAACACACGATTTAGCTTCAAATCAATGCGATGTAGAAGGTTTAGCTTCAAATCCAAGCGAAACACATGATTTAGCTTCAAATACTTGCGATATAAGTGATCTAGCTTCAAATACAGGCGAAACGAAAGAGTTAGCTTCAAATCCATGCCAAACACATGATTGAGCTGCAAATCAATGCGATGTAGAAGGTTTAGCATCAAATCCATGCGAAACAAATGGTTTAGCTACAAATACTTGTGATATACATTATTTAGCTACAACTGCATGCGAAACAAACGAGTTAGCTTCAAAACCATGCGATACACTAGATTTAGCTTCAAATCAATGCGATGTAGAAGGTCCAACTTCAAATACATACGACACATATTATTTAGCTTCAAATACTTCCGATATAAATGATATAGCTTCAAAAGCTGGAGGAACAAACGAGGTAGCTTCAATTACATGCGAAACAAATGATTTAGCTTCAAATCAATGCGAAGTAGATGGCTTAGCTTCAAATCCATGCGAAACAAATGTTTTAGCTACAAATACTTGTGATATACTTTATTTAGCTACAGCTGCATGCGAAACAAACGAGTTAGCTTCAAATCCATGCGAAACACATGATTTAGCTTCAAATCATTGCGATGTATAAGGTTTAACTTCAAATCCATGCGATAGACATGATTTAGCTTCAAATCAATACGATGTAGTAGGTTCAGCTTCAAATCCATGCGATATAAGTGATATAGCTTCAAAAGTAGGAGTAACAAACGAGGTAGCTTCAATTCCATGCGAAACAAATGATTTAGCTACAAATCAATACGAAGTAGAAGGTTTAGCTTCAAATCAATGCGATGTAGAAGGTTTAGCTTCAAATCCATGCGAAACACATGATTTAGCTTCAAATCAATGCGATGTAGAAGGTTTAGCTTCAAATCCATGCGAATCAAATGATTTAGCTTGAAACACTTGGGATATAAGCGATATAGCTTCAAATGCAGACGAATCAAACGAGTTAGCTTGACAATCCATGCGATACACATGATTTAGCTGCAAATCAATGCGATGTAGAATGTTTAGCTTCAAATCCATGCGAAACAAATGGTTGAGCTAAAAATACTTGTGATATACATTATTTAGCTTCAACTGCATGCGAAACAAACGAGTTAGCTTCACATCCATGAGAAACACACGATTTAGCTTCAAATCAATGCGATGTAGAAGGTTTAGCTTCAAATCCAAGCGAAACACATGATTTAGCTTCAAATACTTGCGATATAAGTGATCTAGCTTCAAATACAGGCGAAACGAAAGAGTTAGCTTCAAATCCATGCCAAACACATGATTGAGCTGCAAATCAATGCGATGTAGAAGGTTTAGCATCAAATCCATGCGAAACAAATGATTTAGCTTCAAACACTTGGTGCATAAGTGATATAGCTTCAAATGCAGACTAATCAAACGAGTTATCTTCAATATCCACGCGATACACATGATTCAGCTTCAAATACTTGCGATATAAGTGATGTAGATTCAACTGCAGGCGAAACGAACGAGTTAGCTTCAAATCCATGCGAAACACATGATTTAGCTTCAAATACTTGCGATATAAGTGATCTAGCTTCAAATACAGGCGAAACGAAAGAGTTAGCTTCAAATCCATGCCAAACACATGATTGAGCTGCAAATCAATGCGATGTAGAAGGTTTAGCTTCAAATCCAAGCGAAACACATGATTTAGCTTCAAATTCTTGCGATATAAGTGATCTAGCTTCAAATACAGGCGAAACGAAAGAGTTAGCTTCAAATCCATGCCAAACACATGATTGAGCTGCAAATCAATGCGATGTAGAAGGTTTAGCATCAAATCCATGCGAAACAAATGGTTTATCTACAAATACTTGTGGTATACATTATTTAGCTACAAGTGCATGCGAAACAAACGAGTTAACTTCAAATCCATGCGAAACACATGATTTAGCTTCAAATCGATGCGATGTATAAGGTTTAGCTTCAAATCCATGCGAAACACATGATTTAGATGCAAATCAATGCGATGTAGAAGGTTTAGCTTCAAATCAATGCGATGTAGAAGGTTCAGCTTCAAATACATACGACACATATGATTTAGCTTCAAATTCTTCCGATATAAATGATATAGCTTCAAAAGCTGGAGGAACAAACGAGGTAGCTTCAATTCCATGCGAAACAAATGATTTAGCTGCAAATCAATACGAAGTAGAAGGTTTAGCTTCAAATCCATGTGAAACAAATGGTTTAGCTATAAATACTTGTGATATACATTATTTAGCTACAACTGCATGCGAAACGAACGAGTTAGCTTCAAATCCATGCGAAACACATGATTTAGCTTCAAATCGTTGCGATGTATAAGGTTTAGCTTCAAATCCATGCGATAGACATGATTTAGCTTCAAATCAATACGATGTAGTAGGTTCAGCTTCAAATCCATGCGATATAAGTGATATAGCTTCAAAAGTAGGAGGAACAAACGAGGTAGCTTCAATTCCATGCGAAACAAATGATTTAGCTACAAATCAATACGAAGTAGAAGGTTTAGCTTCAAATCAATAAGAGGTAGAAGGTTTTGTTTCAGATCAAAAGAATGCAGAAGGTTTAGTTTCAAATCCATGGGATGTAGAAGGTTTAGCTTCAAATCCATACGAAACATATTATTTAGCTGCAAATCAGTGCTATGTAGAATGCTCAGGTTCAAATCCATGCGATTCAAATGGTTCATCTTCAAATACTTGTGAAAGACATGATTTAGCTTCAACTGCATGCGAAACAAACGAGTTAGCTTCAAATCCATGCGAAACACATGATTTAGCTTGAAATCAATGCGATGTAGAAGGTTTTGCTTCAATTCCATGCGAATCAAATGATTTAGCTTCAAATACTTGCGATATAAGTGATCTAGCTTCAAATGCAGGCGAAACGAAAGAGATAGCTTCAAATCCATGCCAAACAAATGGTTTAGCTACAAATACTTGTGATATACTTTATTTAGCTACAGCTGCAAGCGAAACAAACGAGTTAGCTTCAAATCCACGCGAAACACATGATTTAGCTTCAAATCATTGCGATGTATAAGGTTTAGCTTCAAATCCATGCGATAGACATGATTTAGCTTCAAATCAATACGATGTAGTACGTTCAGCTTCAAATCCATGCGATATAAGTGATATAGCATCAAAAGTAGGAGGAACAAACGAGGTAGCTTCAATTCCATGCGAAACAAATGATTTAGCTGCAAATCAATACGAAGTAGAAGGTTTAGCTTCAAATCAATAAGAGGTAGAAGGTTTAGCTTCAGATCAATAGAATGTAGAAGGTTTAGCTTCAAATCAATGCGCTGTAGAAGGTTTAGTTTCAAATCCATGCGAAACTCATGATTTAGCTTGAAACCAATGCGATGTAGAAGGTTTAGCTTCAAATCCATGCGAATCAAATTATTTAGCTTCAAATACTTGTGATATACATGATATAGCTTCAAATGCAGACGGAAAAAACGAGTTAGCTTCAAATCCATGCGAAAGACATGATTTAGCTTCAAATCAATGCGTTCTAGGAGGCTTAGCATCAAAACCCATGCGAAACAAACGAGTTAGCTTCAAATCAACGCGAAACACATGATTTAGCTTCAAATCATTGCGATGTATAAGGTTTAGCTTCAAATCCATGCGATAGACATGATTTAGCTTCAAATCAATACGATGTAGTACGTTCAGCTTCAAATCCATGCGATATAAGTGATATAGCATCAAAAGTAGGAGGAACAGACGAGGTAGCTTCAATTCCATGCGAAACAAATGATTTAGCTGCAAATCAATACGAAGTAGAAGGTTTAGCTTCAAATCAATAAGAGGTAGAAGGTTTAGCTTCAGATCAATAGAATGTAGAAGGTTTAGCTTCAAATCAATGCGATGTAGAAGGTTTAGCTTCAAATCCATGCGAAACTCATGATTTAGCTTGAAACCAATGCGATGTAGAAGGTTTAGCTTCAAATCCATGCGAATCAAATTATTTAGCTTCAAATACTTGTGATATACATGATATAGCTTCAAATGCAGACGGAAAAAACGAGTTAGCTTCAAATCCATGCGAAAGACATGATTTAGTTTCAAATCAGTGCGTTCTAGGAGGCTTAGCATCAAAACCCATGCGAAACAAACGAGATAGCTTCAAATCCATGCGATACACTAGATTTAGCTTCAAATCAATGCGATGTAGAAGGTTCAGCTTCAAATACATACGACACATATGATTTAGCTTCAAATACTTCCGATATAAATGATATAGCTTCAAAAGCTGGAGGAACAAACGAGGTAGCTTCAATTCCATGCGAAACAAATGATTTAGCTTCAAATCAATGCGAAGTAGATGGCTTAGCTTCAAATCGATTTGAAACAAATGGTTTAGCTACAAATACTTGTGACATACATTATTTAGCTACAACTGCATGCGAAACAAACGAGTTAGTTTCAAATCCATGCGAAACAAATGATTTAGCTTCAAACACTTGGGGTATAAATGATATAGCTTCAAATGCAGACTAATCAAACGAGTTAGCTTCAAAATCCACGCGATACACATGATTCAGCTTCAAATAATTGCGATATAAGTGATGTAGATTCAACTGCAGGCGAAACGAACGAGTGAGGTTCAAATCCATGCGAAACACATGATTTAGCTGCAAATCAATGCGATGTAGAAAGTTTAGCTTCAAATCCATGCGATACACTAGATTTAACTTCAAATCAATGCGATGTAGAAGTTTCTGCTTCAAATACATACGACACATATGATTTAGCTTCAAATACTTCCGATATATATGATATAGCTTCCAAAGATGGAGGAACAAACGAGGTAACTTCAATTCCATGCGAAACAAATGATTTAGCTTCAAATCAATGCGAAGTAGATGGCTTAGCTTCAAATCCATGCGAAACAAATGATTTAGCTTCAAACACTTGGGGTATAAGTGATATAGCTTCAAATGCAGACTAATCAAACGAGTTAGCTTCAAAATCCACGCGATACACATGATTCAGCTTCAAATACTTGCGATGTAAGTGATGTAGATTCAACTGCAGGCGAAACGAACGAGTTAGCTTCAAATCCATGCGAAACACATGATTTAGCTGCAAATCAATGCAATGTAGAAAGTTTAGCTTCAAATCCATGCCAAACACATGATTTAGCTGCAAATCAATGCGATGTAGAAAGTTTAGCTTCAAATCCATGCGATACACTAGATTTAGCTTCATATCAATGCGATGTATAAGGATTAGCTTCAAATCCATGCGAAACAAATGATTTAGCTTCAAACACTTGGGGTATAAATGATATAGCTTCAAATGCAGACTAATCAAACGAGTTAGCTTCAAAATCCACGCGATACACATGATTCAGCTTCAAATACTTGCGATATAAGTGATGTAGATTCAACTGCAGGCGAAACGAACGTGTTAGCTTCAAATCCATGCGAAACACATGATTTAGTTGCAAATCAATGCGATGTAGAAAGTTTAGCTTCAAATCCATGCGAAGTAGATGGCTTAGCTTCAAATCCATGCGAAACAAATGATTTAGCTTGAAACACTTGGGATATAAGCGATATAGCTTCAAATGCAGACGAATCAAACGAGTTAGCTTGACAATCCATGCGATGCACATGATTCAGCTTCAAATACTTGCGATATAAGTGATGTAGATTCAACTGCAGGCGAAACGAACGAGTTAGCTTCAAATCCATGCGAAACACATGATTTAGCTGCAAATCAATGCGATGTAGAAAGTTTAGCTTCAAATCCATGCGATACACTAGATTTAGCTTCAAATCAATGCGATGTAGAAGTTTCTGCTTCAAATACATACGACACATATGATTTAGCTTCAAATACTTCCGATATAAATGATATAGCTTCCAAAGATGGAGGAACAAACGAGGTAACTTCAATTCCATGCGAAACAAATGATTTAGCTTCAAATCAATGCGAAGTAGATGGCTTAGCTTCAAATCCATGCGAAACAAATGATTTAGCTTCAAACACTTGGGGTATAAGTGATATAGCTTCAAATGCAGACTAATCAAACGAGTTAGCTTCAAAATCCACGCGATACACATGATTCAGCTTCAAATCCATGCGAAACACATGATTTAGCTGCAAATCAATGCAATGTAGAAAGTTTAGCTTCAAATCCATGCCAAACACATGATTTAGCTGCAAATCAATGCGATGTAGAAAGTTTAGCTTCAAATCCATGCGATACACTAGATTTAGCTTCATATCAATGCGATGTATAAGGATTAGCTTCAAATCCATGCGAAACAAATGATTTAGCTTCAAACACTTGGGGTATAAATGATATAGCTTCAAATGCAGACTAATCAAACGAGTTAGCTTCAAAATCCACGCGATACACATGATTCAGCTTCAAATACTTGCGATATAAGTGATGTAGATTCAACTGCAGGCGAAACGAACGAGTTAGCTTCAAATCCATGCGAAACACATGATTTAGCTTCAAATCCATGCGATACACTAGATTTAGCTTCAAATCAATGCGATGTATAAGGTTTAGCTTCAAATCCATGCGAAGGACATGATTTAGCTTCAAATCAGTGCGTTCTAGGAGGCTTAGCATCAAAACCCATGCGAAACAAACGAGTTAGCTTCAAATCCATGCGAAACACATGATTTATCTTCAAATAAATACGAAGTAGAAGGCTTAGCTTCAAATTCATGCGAAACGAAAGATTCAGCTTCAAATACTTGCGATATAAGTGATATAGCTTCAAATACAGGCGAAACGAACGAGTTAGATTCAAATGCATGCGAAACACATGATTCAGCTGCAAATCAATGCGATGAAGAAGGTTTAGCTTCAAATCCATGCCAAACACATGATTTAGCATGAAAACCATGGGATGTAGAAGGTTTAGCTTCAAATCCATGCGAAACAAATGATTTAGCTTCAAACACTTGGGGTATAAGTGATATAGCTTCAAATGCAGACTAATCAAACGAGTTAGCTTCAAAATCCACGCGATACACATGATTCAGCTTCAAATACTTGCGATATAAGTGATGTAGATTCAACTGCAGGAAAAACGAACGAGTTAGCTTCAAATCCATGAGAAACACATCATTTAGCTTCAAATCGATGCGATGTAGAAGGTTTTGCTTCAAATCCATGCGATACACTAGATTTAGCTTCAAATCAATGCGATGTAGAAGGTTCAGCTTCAAATACATACGACACATATGATTTAGCTTCAAATACTTCCGATATAAATGATATAGCTTCAAAAGCTGGAGGAACAAACAAGGTAGCTTCAATTACATGCGAAACAAATGATTTAGCTTCAAATCAATGCGAAGTAGATGGCTTAGCTTCAAATCCATGCGAAACAAATGGTTTAGCTACAAATACTTGTGATATACATTATTTTGCTACAACTGCATGCGAAGCAAACGAGTTAGCTTCAAATCCATGCGAAACTCATGATTTAGCTTCAAATCAATGCGATGTAGAAGGTTTAGCTTCAAATCCATGCGAATCAAATGATTTAGCTTCAAATACTTGTGATATACATGATATAGCTTCAAATGCAGACGGAAAAAACGAGTAAGCTTCAAATCCATGCGAAAGACATGATTTAGCTTCAAATCAATGCGTTCTAGGAGGCTTAGCATCAAAACCCATGCGAAACAAACGAGTTAGCTTCAAATCCATGCGAAACACATGATCTAGCTTCAAATAAATTCGAAGTAGAAGGCTTAGCTTCAAATTCATGCGAAATGAAAGATTCAGCTTCAAATACTTGCGCTATAAGTGATATAGCTTCAAATACAGGCAAAACGAACGAGTTAGCTTCAAATCCATGCGAAACACATGATTCAGCTGCAAATCAATGTGATGTAGAAGGTTTAGCTTCAAATCCATGCCAAACACATGATTTAGCTTCAAATGCATGGGATGTAGAAGGTTTAGCTTCAAATCCATGCGAAACATATTATTTAGCTGCAAATCAGTGCGATGTAGAAGGCTCAGGTTCAAATCCATGCGATTCAAATGGTTTCATCTTCAAATACTTGTGAAAGACATGATTTAGCTTCAACTGCATGCGAAACAAACGTGTTAGCTTCAAATCCATGCGAAACACATTATTTAGCTGCAAATCAATGCGATGTAGAAGGTTTAGCTTCAAATCCATGCGATACACTAGATTTAGCTTCAAATCAAGGCGATGTAGAAGGTTCAGCATCAAATACATACGACACATATGATTTAGCTTCAAATACTTCCGATATAAATGATATAGCTTCAAAAGCTGGAGGAACAAACGAGGTAGCTTCAATTCCATGAGAAACAAATGATTTAGCTGCAAATCAATACGAAGTAGAAGGTTTAGCTTCAAATCCATGCGAAACAAATGGTTTAGCTATAAATACTTGTGATATACATTATTTAGCTACAACTGCATGCGAAACGAACGAGTTAGCTTCAAATCCATGCGAAACAAATGGTTTAGCTTCAAATACTTGTGATATACGTTATTTAGATTTAACTGCACGCGCAACGAACTAGTTAGCTTCAAATCCATGCGAAACACATGATTTAGCTGCAAATCAATGCGATGTATAAGGTTTAGCTTCAATTCCATGCGAAACACATGATTTTGCTGCAAATCAATACGATGTAGAAGGTTTTGCTTCAAATCCACGCGATACACTAGATTTAGCTTCAAATCAATGCGATGTAGAAGGTTCAGCTTCAAATACATACGACACATATGATTTAGCTTCAAATACTTCCGATATAAATGATATAGCTTCAAAAGCTGGAGGAACAAACGAGGTAGCTTCAATTCCATGAGAAACAAATGATTTAGCTTCAAATCAATGCGAAGTAGATGGCTTAGCTTCAAATCCATGCGAAACAAATGGTTTAGCTACAAATACTTGTGATATACTTTATTTAGCTACAGCTGCATGCGAAACAAACGAGTTAGCTTCAAATCCATGCGAAACACATGATTTAGCTTCAAATCATTGCGATGTATAAGGTTTAACTTCAAATCCATGCGATAGACATGATTTAGCTTCAAATCAATACGATGTAGTAGGTTCAGCTTCAAATCCATGCGATATAAGTGATATAGCTTCAAAAGTAGGAGTAACAAACGAGGTAGCTTCAATTCCATGCGAAACAAATGATTTAGCTACAAATCAATACGAAGTAGAAGGTTTAGCTTCAAATCAATGCGATGTAGAAGGTTTAGCTTCAAATCCATGCGAAACACATGATTTAGCTTCAAATCAATGCGATGTAGAAGGTTTAGCTTCAAATCCATGCGAATCAAATGATTTAGCTTGAAACACTTGGGATATAAGCGAGATAGCTTCAAATGCAGACGAATCAAACGAGTTAGCTTGACAATCCATGCGATACACATGATTTAGCTGCAAATCAATGCGATGTAGAATGTTTAGCTTCAAATCCATGCGAAACAAATGGTTGAGCTAAAAATACTTGTGATATACATTATTTAGCTTCAACTGCATGCGAAACAAACGAGTTAGCTTCAAATCCATGCAAAACACACGATTTAGCTTCAAATCAATGCGATGTAGAAGGTTTAGCTTCAAATCCAAGCGAAACACATGATTTAGCTTCAAATACTTGCGATATAAGTGATCTAGCTTCAAATACAGGCGAAACGAAAGAGTTAGCTTCAAATCCATGCCAAACACATGATTGAGCTGCAAATCAATGCGATGTAGAAGGTTTAGCATCAAATCCATGCGAAACAAATGGTTTAGCTACAAATACTTGTGATATACATTATTTAGCTACAACTGCATGCGAAACAAACGAGTTAGCTTCAAAACCATGCGATACACTAGATTTAGCTTCAAATCAATGCGATGTAGAAGGTCCAACTTCAAATACATACGACACATATTATTTAGCTTCAAATACTTCCGATATAAATGATATAGCTTCAAAAGCTGGAGGAACAAACGAGGTAGCTTCAATTACATGCGAAACAAATGATTTAGCTTCAAATCAATGCGAAGTAGATGGCTTAGCTTCAAATCCATGCGAAACAAATGGTTTAGCTACAAATACTTGTGATATACTTTATTTAGCTACAGCTGCATGCGAAACAAACGAGTTAGCTTCAAATCCATGCGAAACACATGATTTAGCTTCAAATCATTGCGATGTATAAGGTTTAACTTCAAATCCATGCGATAGACATGATTTAGCTTCAAATCAATACGATGTAGTAGGTTCAGCTTCAAATCCATGCGATATAAGTGATATAGCTTCAAAAGTAGGAGTAACAAACGAGGTAGCTTCAATTCCATGCGAAACAAATGATTTAGCTACAAATCAATACGAAGTAGAAGGTTTAGCTTCAAATCAATGCGATGTAGAAGGTTTAGCTTCAAATCCATGCGAAACACATGATTTAGCTTCAAATCAATGCGATGTAGAAGGTTTAGCTTCAAATCCATGCGAATCAAATGATTTAGCTTGAAACACTTGGGATATAAGCGAGATAGCTTCAAATGCAGACGAATCAAACGAGTTAGCTTGACAATCCATGCGATACACATGATATAGCTGCAAATCAATGCGATGTAGAATGTTTAGCTTCAAATCCATGCGAAACAAATGGTTGAGCTAAAAATACTTGTGATATACATTATTTAGCTTCAACTGCATGCGAAACAAACGAGTTAGCTTCAAATCCATGCAAAACACACGATTTAGCTTCAAATCAATGCGATGTAGAAGGTTTAGCATCAAATCCATGCGAAACAAATGGTTTAGCTACAAATACTTGTGATATACATTATTTAGCTACAACTGCATGCGAAACAAACGAGTTAGCTTCAAAACCATGCGATACACTAGATTTAGCTTCAAATCAATGCGATGTAGAAGGTCCAACTTCAAATACATACGACACATATTATTTAGCTTCAAATACTTCCGATATAAATGATATAGCTTCAAAAGCTGGAGGAACAAACGAGGTAGCTTCAATTACATGCGAAACAAATGATTTAGCTTCAAATCAATGCGAAGTAGATGGCTTAGCTTCAAATCCATGCGAAACAAATGGTTTAGCTACAAATACTTGTGATATACATTATTTAGCTACAACTGCATGCGAAACAAACGAGTTAGCTTCAAATCCATGCGAAACTCATGATTTAGCTTGAAACCAATGCGATGTAGAAGGTTTAGCTTCAAATCCATGCGAATCAAATTATTTAGCTTCAAATACTTGTGATATACATGATATAGCTTCAAATGCAGACGGAAAAAACGAGTAAGCTTCATATCCATGCGAAAGACATGATTTAGCTTCAAATCAATGCGTTCTAGGAGGCTTAGCATCAAAACCCATGCGAAACAAACGAGTTAGCTTCAAAACCATGCGATACACTAGATTTAGCTTCAAATCAAGGCGATGTAGAACGTTCAGCATCAAATACATACGACACATATGATTTAGCTTCAAATACTTCCGATATAAATGATATAGCTTCAAAAGCTGGAGGAACAAACGAGGTAGCTTCAATTCCATGAGAAACAAATGATTTAGCTTCAAATCAATGCGAAGTAGATGGCTTAGCTTCAAATCCATGCGAAACAAATGGTTTAGCTACAAATACTTGTGATATACTTTATTTAGCTACAGCTGCATGCGAAACAAACGAGTTAGCTTCAAATCCATGCGAAACACATGATTCAGCTGCAAATCAATGTGATGTAGAAGGTTTAGCTTCAAATCCATGCCAAACACATGATTTAGCTTCAAATGCATGGGATGTAGAAGGTTTAGCTTCAAATCCATGCGAAACATATTATTTAGCTGCAAATCAGTGCGATGTAGAAGGCTCAGGTTCAAATCCATGCGATTCAAATGGTTTCATCTTCAAATACTTGTGAAAGACATGATTTAGCTTCAACTGCATGCGAAACAAACGTGTTAGCTTCAAATCCATGCGAAACACATTATTTAGCTGCAAATCAATGCGATGTAGAAGGTTTAGCTTCAAATCCATGCGATACACTAGATTTAGCTTCAAATCAAGGCGATGTAGAAGGTTCAGCATCAAATACATACGACACATATGATTTAGCTTCAAATACTTCCGATATAAATGATATAGCTTCAAAAGCTGGAGGAACAAACGAGGTAGCTTCAATTCCATGAGAAACAAATGATTTAGCTGCAAATCAATACGAAGTAGAAGGTTTAGCTTCAAATCCATGCGAAACAAATGGTTTAGCTATAAATACTTGTGATATACATTATTTAGCTACAACTGCATGCGAAACGAACGAGTTAGCTTCAAATCCATGCGAAACAAATGGTTTAGCTTCAAATACTTGTGATATACGTTATTTAGATTTAACTGCACGCGCAACGAACTAGTTAGCTTCAAATCCATGCGAAACACATGATTTAGCTGCAAATCAATGCGATGTATAAGGTTTAGCTTCAATTCCATGCGAAACACATGATTTTGCTGCAAATCAATACGATGTAGAAGGTTTTGCTTCAAATCCACGCGATACACTAGATTTAGCTTCAAATCAATGCGATGTAGAAGGTTCAGCTTCAAATACATACGACACATATGATTTAGCTTCAAATACTTCCGATATAAATGATATAGCTTCAAAAGCTGGAGGAACAAACGAGGTAGCTTCAATTCCATGAGAAACAAATGATTTAGCTTCAAATCAATGCGAAGTAGATGGCTTAGCTTCAAATCCATGCGAAACAAATGGTTTAGCTACAAATACTTGTGATATACTTTATTTAGCTACAGCTGCATGCGAAACAAACGAGTTAGCTTCAAATCCATGCGAAACACATGATTTAGCTTCAAATCATTGCGATGTATAAGGTTTAACTTCAAATCCATGCGATAGACATGATTTAGCTTCAAATCAATACGATGTAGTAGGTTCAGCTTCAAATCCATGCGATATAAGTGATATAGCTTCAAAAGTAGGAGTAACAAACGAGGTAGCTTCAATTCCATGCGAAACAAATGATTTAGCTACAAATCAATACGAAGTAGAAGGTTTAGCTTCAAATCAATGCGATGTAGAAGGTTTAGCTTCAAATCCATGCGAAACACATGATTTAGCTTCAAATCAATGCGATGTAGAAGGTTTAGCTTCAAATCCATGCGAATCAAATGATTTAGCTTGAAACACTTGGGATATAAGCGAGATAGCTTCAAATGCAGACGAATCAAACGAGTTAGCTTGACAATCCATGCGATACACATGATTTAGCTGCAAATCAATGCGATGTAGAATGTTTAGCTTCAAATCCATGCGAAACAAATGGTTGAGCTAAAAATACTTGTGATATACATTATTTAGCTTCAACTGCATGCGAAACAAACGAGTTAGCTTCAAATCCATGCAAAACACACGATTTAGCTTCAAATCAATGCGATGTAGAAGGTTTAGCTTCAAATCCAAGCGAAACACATGATTTAGCTTCAAATACTTGCGATATAAGTGATCTAGCTTCAAATACAGGCGAAACGAAAGAGTTAGCTTCAAATCCATGCCAAACACATGATTGAGCTGCAAATCAATGCGATGTAGAAGGTTTAGCATCAAATCCATGCGAAACAAATGGTTTAGCTACAAATACTTGTGATATACATTATTTAGCTACAACTGCATGCGAAACAAACGAGTTAGCTTCAAAACCATGCGATACACTAGATTTAGCTTCAAATCAATGCGATGTAGAAGGTCCAACTTCAAATACATACGACACATATTATTTAGCTTCAAATACTTCCGATATAAATGATATAGCTTCAAAAGCTGGAGGAACAAACGAGGTAGCTTCAATTACATGCGAAACAAATGATTTAGCTTCAAATCAATGCGAAGTAGATGGCTTAGCTTCAAATCCATGCGAAACAAATGGTTTAGCTACAAATACTTGTGATATACTTTATTTAGCTACAGCTGCATGCGAAACAAACGAGTTAGCTTCAAATCCATGCGAAACACATGATTTAGCTTCAAATCATTGCGATGTATAAGGTTTAACTTCAAATCCATGCGATAGACATGATTTAGCTTCAAATCAATACGATGTAGTAGGTTCAGCTTCAAATCCATGCGATATAAGTGATATAGCTTCAAAAGTAGGAGTAACAAACGAGGTAGCTTCAATTCCATGCGAAACAAATGATTTAGCTACAAATCAATACGAAGTAGAAGGTTTAGCTTCAAATCAATGCGATGTAGAAGGTTTAGCTTCAAATCCATGCGAAACACATGATTTAGCTTCAAATCAATGCGATGTAGAAGGTTTAGCTTCAAATCCATGCGAATCAAATGATTTAGCTTGAAACACTTGGGATATAAGCGAGATAGCTTCAAATGCAGACGAATCAAACGAGTTAGCTTGACAATCCATGCGATACACATGATATAGCTGCAAATCAATGCGATGTAGAATGTTTAGCTTCAAATCCATGCGAAACAAATGGTTGAGCTAAAAATACTTGTGATATACATTATTTAGCTTCAACTGCATGCGAAACAAACGAGTTAGCTTCAAATCCATGCAAAACACACGATTTAGCTTCAAATCAATGCGATGTAGAAGGTTTAGCATCAAATCCATGCGAAACAAATGGTTTAGCTACAAATACTTGTGATATACATTATTTAGCTACAACTGCATGCGAAACAAACGAGTTAGCTTCAAAACCATGCGATACACTAGATTTAGCTTCAAATCAATGCGATGTAGAAGGTCCAACTTCAAATACATACGACACATATTATTTAGCTTCAAATACTTCCGATATAAATGATATAGCTTCAAAAGCTGGAGGAACAAACGAGGTAGCTTCAATTACATGCGAAACAAATGATTTAGCTTCAAATCAATGCGAAGTAGATGGCTTAGCTTCAAATCCATGCGAAACAAATGGTTTAGCTACAAATACTTGTGATATACATTATTTAGCTACAACTGCATGCGAAACAAACGAGTTAGCTTCAAATCCATGCGAAACTCATGATTTAGCTTGAAACCAATGCGATGTAGAAGGTTTAGCTTCAAATCCATGCGAATCAAATTATTTAGCTTCAAATACTTGTGATATACATGATATAGCTTCAAATGCAGACGGAAAAAACGAGTAAGCTTCATATCCATGCGAAAGACATGATTTAGCTTCAAATCAATGCGTTCTAGGAGGCTTAGCATCAAAACCCATGCGAAACAAACGAGTTAGCTTCAAAACCATGCGATACACTAGATTTAGCTTCAAATCAAGGCGATGTAGAACGTTCAGCATCAAATACATACGACACATATGATTTAGCTTCAAATACTTCCGATATAAATGATATAGCTTCAAAAGCTGGAGGAACAAACGAGGTAGCTTCAATTCCATGAGAAACAAATGATTTAGCTTCAAATCAATGCGAAGTAGATGGCTTAGCTTCAAATCCATGCGAAACAAATGGTTTAGCTACAAATACTTGTGATATACTTTATTTAGCTACAGCTGCATGCGAAACAAACGAGTTAGCTTCAAATCCATGCGAAACACATGATTTAGCTTCAAATCATTGCGATGTATAAGGTTTAGCTTCAAATCCATGCGATAGACATGATTTAGCTTCAAATCAATACGATGTAGTAGGTTCAGCTTCAAATCCATGCGATATAAGTGATATAGCTTCAAAAGTAGGAGTAACAAACGAGGTAGCTTCAATTCCATGCGAAACAAATGATTTAGCTACAAATCAATACGAAGTAGAAGGTTTAGCTTCAAATCAATGCGATGTAGAAGGTTTAGCTTCAAATCCATGCGAAACACATGATTTAGCTTCAAATCAATGCGATGTAGAAGGTTTAGCTTCAAATCCATGCGAATCAAATGATTTAGCTTGAAACACTTGGGATATAAGCGATATAGCTTCAAATGCAGACGAATCAAACGAGTTAGCTTGACAATCCATGCGATACACATGATTTAGCTGCAAATCAATGCGATGTAGAATGTTTAGCTTCAAATCCATGCGAAACAAATGGTTGAGCTAAAAATACTTGTGATATACATTATTTAGCTTCAACTGCATGCGAAACAAACGAGTTAGCTTCACATCCATGAGAAACACTCGATTTAGCTTCAAATCAATGCGATGTAGAAGGTTTAGCTTCAAATCCAAGCGAAACACATGATTTAGCTTCAAATACTTGCGATATAAGTGATCTAGCTTCAAATACAGGCGAAACGAAAGAGTTAGCTTCAAATCCATGCCAAACACATGATTGAGCTGCAAATCAATGCGATGTAGAAGGTTTAGCATCAAATCCATGCGAAACAAATGATTTAGCTTCAAACACTTGGTGCATAAGTGATATAGCTTCAAATGCAGACTAATCAAACGAGTTATCTTCAATATCCACGCGATACACATGATTCAGCTTCAAATACTTGCGATATAAGTGATGTAGATTCAACTGCAGGCGAAACGAACGAGTTAGCTTCAAATCCATGCGAAACACATGATTTAGCTTCAAATACTTGCGATATAAGTGATCTAGCTTCAAATACAGGCGAAACGAAAGAGTTAGCTTCAAATCCATGCCAAACACATGATTGAGCTGCAAATCAATGCGATGTAGAAGGTTTAGCTTCAAATCCAAGCGAAACACATGATTTAGCTTCAAATTCTTGCGATATAAGTGATCTAGCTTCAAATACAGGCGAAACGAAAGAGTTAGCTTCAAATCCATGCCAAACACATGATTGAGCTGCAAATCAATGCGATGTAGAAGGCTTAGCTTCAAATTCATGCGAAATGAAAGATTCAGCTTCAAATACTTCCGATATAAATGATATAGCTTCAAAAGCTGGAGGAACAAACGAGGTAGCTTCAATTCCATGAGAAACAAATGATTTAGCTTCAAATCAATGCGAAGTAGATGGCTTAGCTTCAAATCCATGCGAAACAAATGGTTTAGCTACAAATACTTGTGATATACTTTATTTAGCTACAGCTGCATGCGAAACAAACGAGTTAGCTTCAAATCCATGCGAAACACATGATTTAGCTTCAAATCATTGCGATGTATAAGGTTTAGCTTCAAATCCATGCGATAGACATGATTTAGCTTCAAATCAATACGATGTAGTAGGTTCAGCTTCAAATCCATGCGATATAAGTGATATAGCTTCAAAAGTAGGAGTAACAAACGAGGTAGCTTCAATTCCATGCGAAACAAATGATTTAGCTACAAATCAATACGAAGTAGAAGGTTTAGCTTCAAATCAATGCGATGTAGAAGGTTTAGCTTCAAATCCATGCGAAACACATGATTTAGCTTCAAATCAATGCGATGTAGAAGGTTTAGCTTCAAATCCATGCGAATCAAATGATTTAGCTTGAAACACTTGGGATATAAGCGATATAGCTTCAAATGCAGACGAATCAAACGAGTTAGCTTGACAATCCATGCGATACACATGATTTAGCTGCAAATCAATGCGATGTAGAATGTTTAGCTTCAAATCCATGCGAAACAAATGGTTGAGCTAAAAATACTTGTGATATACATTATTTAGCTTCAACTGCATGCGAAACAAACGAGTTAGCTTCACATCCATGAGAAACACTCGATTTAGCTTCAAATCAATGCGATGTAGAAGGTTTAGCTTCAAATCCAAGCGAAACACATGATTTAGCTTCAAATACTTGCGATATAAGTGATCTAGCTTCAAATACAGGCGAAACGAAAGAGTTAGCTTCAAATCCATGCCAAACACATGATTGAGCTGCAAATCAATGCGATGTAGAAGGTTTAGCATCAAATCCATGCGAAACAAATGATTTAGCTTCAAACACTTGGTGCATAAGTGATATAGCTTCAAATGCAGACTAATCAAACGAGTTATCTTCAATATCCACGCGATACACATGATTCAGCTTCAAATACTTGCGATATAAGTGATGTAGATTCAACTGCAGGCGAAACGAACGAGTTAGCTTCAAATCCATGCGAAACACATGATTTAGCTTCAAATACTTGCGATATAAGTGATCTAGCTTCAAATACAGGCGAAACGAAAGAGTTAGCTTCAAATCCATGCCAAACACATGATTGAGCTGCAAATCAATGCGATGTAGAAGGTTTAGCTTCAAATCCAAGCGAAACACATGATTTAGCTTCAAATTCTTGCGATATAAGTGATCTAGCTTCAAATACAGGCGAAACGAAAGAGTTAGCTTCAAATCCATGCCAAACACATGATTGAGCTGCAAATCAATGCGATGTAGAAGGTTTAGCATCAAATCCATGCGAAACAAATGGTTTATCTACAAATACTTGTGGTATACATTATTTAGCTACAAGTGCATGCGAAACAAACGAGTTAACTTCAAATCCATGCGAAACACATGATTTAGCTTCAAATCGATGCGATGTATAAGGTTTAGCTTCAAATCCATGCGAAACACATGATTTAGATGCAAATCAATGCGATGTAGAAGGTTTAGCTTCAAATCAATGCGATGTAGAAGGTTCAGCTTCAAATACATACGACACATATGATTTAGCTTCAAATTCTTCCGATATAAATGATATAGCTTCAAAAGCTGGAGGAACAAACGAGGTAGCTTCAATTCCATGCGAAACAAATGATTTAGCTGCAAATCAATACGAAGTAGAAGGTTTAGCTTCAAATCCATGCGAAACAAATGGATTAGCTATAAATACTTGTGATATACATTATTTAGCTACAACTGCATGCGAAACGAACGAGTTAGCTTCAAATCCATGCGAAACACATGATTTAGCTTCAAATCGTTGCGATGTATAAGGTTTAGCTTCAAATCCATGCGATAGACATGATTTAGCTTCAAATCAATACGATGTAGTAGGTTCAGCTTCAAATCCATGCGATATAAGTGATATAGCTTCAAAAGTAGGAGGAACAAACGAGGTAGCTTCAATTCCATGCGAAACAAATGATTTAGCTACAAATCAATACGAAGTAGAAGGTTTAGCTTCAAATCAATAAGAGGTAGAAGGTTTAGCTTCAGATCAATAGAATGTAGAAGATTTAGCTTCAAATCAATGCGATGTAGGAGGTTTAGCTTCAAATCCATGCGAAACAAATGGTTTAGCTACAAATACTTGTGTTATACATTATTAAGCTACCACTGCATGCGAAACGAACGAGTTAGCTTCAAATCCATGCGAAACACTCGATTTAGCTTCAAATCAATGCGATGTAGAAGGTTTAGCTTCAAACCAATAAGAGGTAGAAGGTTTTGTTTCAGATCAAAAGAATGCAGAAGGTTTAGTTTCAAATCCATGGGATGTAGAAGGTTTAGCTTCAAATCCATACGAAACATATTATTTAGCTGCAAATCAGTGCTATGTAGAATGCTCAGGTTCAAATCCATGCGATTCAAATGGTTCATCTTGAAATACTTGTGAAAGACATGATTTAGCTTCAACTGCATGCGAAACAAACGAGTTAGCTTCAAATCCATGCGAAACACATGATTTAGCTTGAAATCAATGCGATGTAGAAGGTTTTGCTTCAATTCCATGCGAATCAAATGATTTAGCTTCAAATACTTGCGATATAAGTGATCTAGCTTCAAATGCAGGCGAAACGAAAGAGATAGCTTCAAATCCATGCCAAACAAATGGTTTAGCTACAAATACTTGTGATATACTTTATTTAGCTACAGCTGCATGCGAAACAAACGAGTTAGCTTCAAATCCACGCGAAACACATGATTTAGCTTCAAATCATTGCGATGTATAAGGTTTAGCTTCAAATCCATGCGATAGACATGATTTAGCTTCAAATCAATACGATGTAGTACGTTCAGCTTCAAATCCATGCGATATAAGTGATATAGCATCAAAAGTAGGAGGAACAAACGAGGTAGCTTCAATTCCATGCGAAACAAATGATTTAGCTGCAAATCAATACGAAGTAGAAGGTTTAGCTTCAAATCAATAAGAGGTAGAAGGTTTAGCTTCAGATCAATAGAATGTAGAAGGTTTAGCTTCAAATCAATGCGATGTAGAAGGTTTAGTTTCAAATCCATGCGAAACTCATGATTTAGCTTGAAACCAATGCGATGTAGAAGGTTTAGCTTCAAATCCATGCGAATCAAATTATTTAGCTTCAAATACTTGTGATATACATGATATAGCTTCAAATGCAGACGGAAAAAACGAGTTAGCTTCAAATCCATGCGAAAGACATGATTTAGCTTCAAATCATTGCGATGTATAAGGTTTAGCTTCAAATCCATGCGATAGACATGATTTAGCTTCAAATCAATACGATGTAGTACGTTCAGCTTCAAATCCAAGCGATATAAGTGATATAGCATCAAAAGTAGGAGGAACAGACGAGGTAGCTTCAATTCCATGCGAAACAAATGATTTAGCTGCAAATCAATACGAAGTAGAAGGTTTAGCTTCAAATCAATAAGAGGTAGAAGGTTTAGCTTCAGATCAATAGAATGTAGAAGGTTTAGCTTCAAATCAATGCGATGTAGAAGGTTTAGCTTCAAATCCATGCGAAACTCATGATTTAGCTTGAAACCAATGCGATGTAGAAGGTTTAGCTTCAAATCCATGCGAATCAAATTATTTAGCTTCAAATACTTGTGATATACATGATATAGCTTCAAATGCAGACGGAAAAAACGAGTTAGCTTCAAATCCATGCGAAAGACATGATTTAGTTTCAAATCAGTGCGTTCTAGGAGGCTTAGCATCAAAATCCATGCGAAACAAACGAGATAGCTTCAAATCCATGCGATACACTAGATTTAGCTTCAAATCAATGCGATGTAGAAGGTTCATCTTCAAATACATACGACACATATGATTTAGCTTCAAATACTTCCGATATAAATGATATAGCTTCAAAAGCTGGAGGAACAAACGAGGTAGCTTCAATTCCATGCGAAACAAATGATTTAGCTTCAAATCAATGCGAAGTAGATGGCTTAGCTTCAAATCGATTTGAAACAAATGGTTTAGCTACAAATACTTGTGACATACATTATTTAGCTACAACTGCATGCGAAACAAACGAGTTAGTTTCAAATCCATGCGAAACAAATGATTTAGCTTCAAACACTTGGGGTATAAATGATATAGCTTCAAATGCAGACTAATCAAACGAGTTAGCTTCAAAATCCACGCGATACACATGATTCAGCTTCAAATACTTGCGATATAAGTGATGTAGATTCAACTGCAGGCGAAACGAACGAGTGAGGTTCAAATCCATGCGAAACACATGATTTAGCTGCAAATCAATGCGATGTAGAAAGTTTAGCTTCAAATCCATGCGATACACTAGATTTAACTTCAAATCAATGCGATGTAGAAGTTTCTGCTTCAAATACATACGACACATATGATTTAGCTTCAAATACTTCCGATATATATGATATAGCTTCCAAAGATGGAGGAACAAACGAGGTAACTTCAATTCCATGCGAAACAAATGATTTAGCTTCAAATCAATGCGAAGTAGATGGCTTAGCTTCAAATCCATGCGAAACAAATGATTTAGCTTCAAACACTTGGGGTATAAGTGATATAGCTTCAAATGCAGACTAATCAAACGAGTTAGCTTCAAAATCCACGCGAAACACATGATTTAGCTTCAAATCAATGCGATGTAGAAGGTTTAGCTTCAAATCCATGCGAATCAAATGATTTAGCTTGAAACACTTGGGATATAAGCGATATAGCTTCAAATGCAGACGAATCAAACGAGTTAGCTTGACAATCCATGCGATACACATGATTTAGCTGCAAATCAATGCGATGTAGAATGTTTAGCTTCAAATCCATGCGAAACAAATGGTTGAGCTAAAAATACTTGTGATATACATTATTTAGCTTCAACTGCATGCGAAACAAACGAGTTAGCTTCACATCCATGAGAAACACTCGATTTAGCTTCAAATCAATGCGATGTAGAAGGTTTAGCTTCAAATCCAAGCGAAACACATGATTTAGCTTCAAATACTTGCGATATAAGTGATCTAGCTTCAAATACAGGCGAAACGAAAGAGTTAGCTTCAAATCCATGCCAAACACATGATTGAGCTGCAAATCAATGCGATGTAGAAGGTTTAGCATCAAATCCATGCGAAACAAATGATTTAGCTTCAAACACTTGGTGCATAAGTGATATAGCTTCAAATGCAGACTAATCAAACGAGTTATCTTCAATATCCACGCGATACACATGATTCAGCTTCAAATACTTGCGATATAAGTGATGTAGATTCAACTGCAGGCGAAACGAACGAGTTAGCTTCAAATCCATGCGAAACACATGATTTAGCTTCAAATACTTGCGATATAAGTGATCTAGCTTCAAATACAGGCGAAACGAAAGAGTTAGCTTCAAATCCATGCCAAACACATGATTGAGCTGCAAATCAATGCGATGTAGAAGGTTTAGCTTCAAATCCAAGCGAAACACATGATTTAGCTTCAAATTCTTGCGATATAAGTGATCTAGCTTCAAATACAGGCGAAACGAAAGAGTTAGCTTCAAATCCATGCCAAACACATGATTGAGCTGCAAATCAATGCGATGTAGAAGGTTTAGCATCAAATCCATGCGAAACAAATGGTTTATCTACAAATACTTGTGGTATACATTATTTAGCTACAAGTGCATGCGAAACAAACGAGTTAACTTCAAATCCATGCGAAACACATGATTTAGCTTCAAATCGATGCGATGTATAAGGTTTAGCTTCAAATCCATGCGAAACACATGATTTAGATGCAAATCAATGCGATGTAGAAGGTTTAGCTTCAAATCAATGCGATGTAGAAGGTTCAGCTTCAAATACATACGACACATATGATTTAGCTTCAAATTCTTCCGATATAAATGATATAGCTTCAAAAGCTGGAGGAACAAACGAGGTAGCTTCAATTCCATGCGAAACAAATGATTTAGCTGCAAATCAATACGAAGTAGAAGGTTTAGCTTCAAATCCATGCGAAACAAATGGTTTAGCTATAAATACTTGTGATATACATTATTTAGCTACAACTGCATGCGAAACGAACGAGTTAGCTTCAAATCCATGCGAAACACATGATTTAGCTTCAAATCGTTGCGATGTATAAGGTTTAGCTTCAAATCCATGCGATAGACATGATTTAGCTTCAAATCAATACGATGTAGTAGGTTCAGCTTCAAATCCATGCGATATAAGTGATATAGCTTCAAAAGTAGGAGGAACAAACGAGGTAGCTTCAATTCCATGCGAAACAAATGATTTAGCTACAAATCAATACGAAGTAGAAGGTTTAGCTTCAAATCAATAAGAGGTAGAAGGTTTAGCTTCAGATCAATAGAATGTAGAAGATTTAGCTTCAAATCAATGCGATGTAGGAGGTTTAGCTTCAAATCCATGCGAAACAAATGGTTTAGCTACAAATACTTGTGTTATACATTATTAAGCTACCACTGCATGCGAAACGAACGAGTTAGCTTCAAATCCATGCGAAACACTCGATTTAGCTTCAAATCAATGCGATGTAGAAGGTTTAGCTTCAAACCAATAAGAGGTAGAAGGTTTTGTTTCAGATCAAAAGAATGCAGAAGGTTTAGTTTCAAATCCATGGGATGTAGAAGGTTTAGCTTCAAATCCATACGAAACATATTATTTAGCTGCAAATCAGTGCTATGTAGAATGCTCAGGTTCAAATCCATGCGATTCAAATGGTTCATCTTGAAATACTTGTGAAAGACATGATTTAGCTTCAACTGCATGCGAAACAAACGAGTTAGCTTCAAATCCATGCGAAACACATGATTTAGCTTGAAATCAATGCGATGTAGAAGGTTTTGCTTCAATTCCATGCGAATCAAATGATTTAGCTTCAAATACTTGCGATATAAGTGATCTAGCTTCAAATGCAGGCGAAACGAAAGAGATAGCTTCAAATCCATGCCAAACAAATGGTTTAGCTACAAATACTTGTGATATACTTTATTTAGCTACAGCTGCATGCGAAACAAACGAGTTAGCTTCAAATCCACGCGAAACACATGATTTAGCTTCAAATCATTGCGATGTATAAGGTTTAGCTTCAAATCCATGCGATAGACATGATTTAGCTTCAAATCAATACGATGTAGTACGTTCAGCTTCAAATCCATGCGATATAAGTGATATAGCATCAAAAGTAGGAGGAACAAACGAGGTAGCTTCAATTCCATGCGAAACAAATGATTTAGCTGCAAATCAATACGAAGTAGAAGGTTTAGCTTCAAATCAATAAGAGGTAGAAGGTTTAGCTTCAGATCAATAGAATGTAGAAGGTTTAGCTTCAAATCAATGCGATGTAGAAGGTTTAGTTTCAAATCCATGCGAAACTCATGATTTAGCTTGAAACCAATGCGATGTAGAAGGTTTAGCTTCAAATCCATGCGAATCAAATTATTTAGCTTCAAATACTTGTGATATACATGATATAGCTTCAAATGCAGACGGAAAAAACGAGTTAGCTTCAAATCCATGCGAAAGACATGATTTAGCTTCAAATCAATGCGTTCTAGGAGGCTTAGCATCAAAACCCATGCGAAACAAACGAGTTAGCTTCAAATCCACGCGAAACACATGATTTAGCTTCAAATCATTGCGATGTATAAGGTTTAGCTTCAAATCCATGCGATAGACATGATTTAGCTTCAAATCAATACGATGTAGTACGTTCAGCTTCAAATCCATGCGATATAAGTGATATAGCATCAAAAGTAGGAGGAACAGACGAGGTAGCTTCAATTCCATGCGAAACAAATGATTTAGCTGCAAATCAATACGAAGTAGAAGGTTTAGCTTCAAATCAATAAGAGGTAGAAGGTTTAGCTTCAGATCAATAGAATGTAGAAGGTTTAGCTTCAAATCAATGCGATGTAGAAGGTTTAGCTTCAAATCCATGCGAAACTCATGATTTAGCTTGAAACCAATGCGATGTAGAAGGTTTAGCTTCAAATCCATGCGAATCAAATTATTTAGCTTCAAATACTTGTGATATTCATGATATAGCTTCAAATGCAGACGGAAAAAACGAGTTAGCTTCAAATCCATGCGAAAGACATGATTTAGTTTCAAATCAGTGCGTTCTAGGAGGCTTAGCATCAAAATCCATGCGAAACAAACGAGATAGCTTCAAATCCATGCGATACACTAGATTTAGCTTCAAATCAATGCGATGTAGAAGGTTCATCTTCAAATACATACGACACATATGATTTAGCTTCAAATACTTCCGATATAAATGATATAGCTTCAAAAGCTGGAGGAACAAACGAGGTAGCTTCAATTCCATGCGAAACAAATGATTTAGCTTCAAATCAATGCGAAGTAGATGGCTTAGCTTCAAATCGATTTGAAACAAATGGTTTAGCTACAAATACTTGTGACATACATTATTTAGCTACAACTGCATGCGAAACAAACGAGTTAGTTTCAAATCCATGCGAAACAAATGATTTAGCTTCAAACACTTGGGGTATAAATGATATAGCTTCAAATGCAGACTAATCAAACGAGTTAGCTTCAAAATCCACGCGATACACATGATTCAGCTTCAAATACTTGCGATATAAGTGATGTAGATTCAACTGCAGGCGAAACGAACGAGTGAGGTTCAAATCCATGCGAAACACATGATTTAGCTGCAAATCAATGCGATGTAGAAAGTTTAGCTTCAAATCCATGCGATACACTAGATTTAACTTCAAATCAATGCGATGTAGAAGTTTCTGCTTCAAATACATACGACACATATGATTTAGCTTCAAATACTTCCGATATATATGATATAGCTTCCAAAGATGGAGGAACAAACGAGGTAACTTCAATTCCATGCGAAACAAATGATTTAGCTTCAAATCAATGCGAAGTAGATGGCTTAGCTTCAAATCCATGCGAAACAAATGATTTAGCTTCAAACACTTGGGGTATAAGTGATATAGCTTCAAATGCAGACTAATCAAACGAGTTAGCTTCAAAATCCACGCGATACACATGATTCAGCTTCAAATACTTGCGATGTAAGTGATGTAGATTCAACTGCAGGCGAAACGAACGAGTTAGCTTCAAATCCATGCGAAACACATGATTTAGCTGCAAATCAATGCAATGTAGAAAGTTTAGCTTCAAATCCATGCCAAACACATGATTTAGCTGCAAATCAATGCGATGTAGAAAGTTTAGCTTCAAATCCATGCGATACACTAGATTTAGCTTCATATCAATGCGATGTATAAGGATTAGCTTCAAATCCATGCGAAACAAATGATTTAGCTTCAAACACTTGGGGTATAAATGATATAGCTTCAAATGCAGACTAATCAAACGAGTTAGCTTCAAAATCCACGCGATACACATGATTCAGCTTCAAATACTTGCGATATAAGTGATGTAGATTCAACTGCAGGCGAAACGAACGTGTTAGCTTCAAATCCATGCGAAACACATGATTTAGTTGCAAATCAATGCGATGTAGAAAGTTTAGCTTCAAATCCATGCGAAGTAGATGGCTTAGCTTCAAATCCATGCGAAACAAATGATTTAGCTTGAAACACTTGGGATATAAGCGATATAGCTTCAAATGCAGACGAATCAAACGAGTTAGCTTGACAATCCATACGATGCACATGATTCAGCTTCAAATACTTGCGATATAAGTGATGTAGATTCAACTGCAGGCGAAACGAACGAGTTAGCTTCAAATCCATGCGAAACACATGATTTAGCTGCAAATCAATGCGATGTAGAAAGTTTAGCTTCAAATCCATGCGATACACTAGATTTAGCTTCAAATCAATGCGATGTAGGAGTTTCTGCTTCAAATACATACGACACATATGATTTAGCTTCAAATACTTCCGATATAAATGATATAGCTTCCAAAGATGGAGGAACAAACGAGGTAACTTCAATTCCATGCGAAACAAATGATTTAGCTTCAAATCAATGCGAAGTAGATGGCTTAGCTTCAAATCCATGCGAAACAAATGATTTAGCTTCAAACACTTGGGGTATAAGTGATATAGCTTCAAATGCAGACTAATCAAACGAGTTAGCTTCAAAATCCACGCGATACACATGATTCAGCTTCAAATCCATGCGAAACACATGATTTAGCTGCAAATCAATGCAATGTAGAAAGTTTAGCTTCAAATCCATGCCAAACACATGATTTAGCTGCAAATCAATGCGATGTAGAAAGTTTAGCTTCAAATCCATGCGATACACTAGATTTAGCTTCATATCAATGCGATGTATAAGGATTAGCTTCAAATCCATGCGAAACAAATGATTTAGCTTCAAACACTTGGGGTATAAATGATATAGCTTCAAATGCAGACTAATCAAACGAGTTAGCTTCAAAATCCACGCGATACACATGATTCAGCTTCAAATACTTGCGATATAAGTGATGTAGATTCAACTGCAGGCGAAACGAACGAGTTAGCTTCAAATCCATGCGAAACACATGATTTAGCTTCAAATCCATGCGATACACTAGATTTAGCTTCAAATCAATGCGATGTATAAGGTTTAGCTTCAAATCCATGCGAAGGACATGATTTAGCTTCAAATCAGTGCGTTCTAGGAGGCTTAGCATCAAAACCCATGCGAAACAAACGAGTTAGCTTCAAATCCATGCGAAACACATGATTTATCTTCAAATAAATACGAAGTAGAAGGCTTAGCTTCAAATTCATGCGAAACGAAAGATTCAGCTTCAAATACTTGCGATATAAGTGATATAGCTTCAAATACAGGCGAAACGAACGAGTTAGATTCAAATGCATGCGAAACACATGATTCAGCTGCAAATCAATGCGATGAAGAAGGTTTAGCCTCAAATCCATGCCAAACACATGATTTAGCATGAAAACCATGGGATGTAGAAGGTTTAGCTTCAAATCCATGCGAAACAAATGATTTAGCTTCAAACACTTGGGGTATAAGTGATATAGCTTCAAATGCAGACTAATCAAACGAGTTAGCTTCAAAATCCACGCGATACACATGATTCAGCTTCAAATACTTGCGATATAAGTGATGTAGATTCAACTGCAGGAAAAACGAACGAGTTAGCTTCAAATCCATGAGAAACACATCATTTAGCTTCAAATCGATGCGATGTAGAAGGTTTTGCTTCAAATCCATGCGATACACTAGATTTAGCTTCAAATCAATGCGATGTAGAAGGTTCAGCTTCAAATACATACGACACATATGATTTAGCTTCAAATACTTCCGATATAAATGATATAGCTTCAAAAGCTGGAGGAACAAACGAGGTAGCTTCAATTACATGCGAAACAAATGATTTAGCTTCAAATCAATGCGAAGTAGATGGCTTAGCTTCAAATCCATGCGAAACAAATGGTTTAGCTACAAATACTTGTGATATACATTATTTTGCTACAACTGCATGCGAAGCAAACGAGTTAGCTTCAAATCCATGCGAAACACATGATTTAGCTTCTAATCAATACGAAGTAGAAGGTTTAGCTTCAAATCCATGCGATACACATGATTTAGCTTCAAATCAATATGAAGTAGAAGGTTTAGCTTCAAATCCATGCGAAACAAATGGTTGAGCTATAAATACTTGTGATATACATTATTTAGCTACAACTGCATGCGAAACGAACGAGATAGCTTCAAATCCATGCGAAAGACATGATTTAGCTTCAAATCAGTGCGTTCTAGGAAGCTTACCATCAAAACCCATGCGAAACAAACGAGGTAGCTTTAATTCCATGCGAAACAAATGATTCAGCTGCAAATTAATACGAAGTAGATGGCTTAGCTTCAAATCCATGCGAATCAAATGGTTTATCTACAAATACTTGTGGTATACATTATTTAGCTACAAGTGCATGCGAAACAAACGAGTTAACTTCAAATCCATGCGAAACACATGATTTAGCTTCAAATCGATGCGATGTATAAGGTTTAGCTTCAAATCCATGCGAAACACATGATTTAGCTGCAAATCAATACGAAGTAGTAGGTTTAGCTTCAAATCCATGCGACACACATGATTTAGCTTCAAATCAATACGATGAAGTAGGTTCAGCTTCAAATCCATGCGATATAATTGATATAGCTTCAAAAGCAGGAGGAACAAACGAGGTAGCTTCAATTCCATGCGAAACAAATGATTTAGCTGCAAATCAATACGAAGTAGAAGGTTTAGCTTCAAATCCATGCGAAACAAATGGTTGATCTATAAATACTTGTGATATACATTATTTAGCTACAACTGCATGCGAAACGAACGAGTTAGCTTCAAATCCATGCGAAAGACATGATTTAGCTTCAAATCAGTGCGTTCTAGGAAGCTTAGCATCAAAACCCATGCGAAACAAACGAGTTAGCTTCAAGTCCATGCGAAACACATGATTTAGCTTCAACTGCATGCGAAACAAACGAGTTAGCTTCAAATCCATGCGAAACACATGATTTAGCTTCAAATCCAAGAGAAACACATGATTTAGCTTCAAATCAATGTGATGTAGAAGGTTTAGCTTCAAATCTTCGCGAAACAAATGATGTAGCTTCAAGTTCTCTCGATATTAGTGATATAGCTTCAAATGCAGAAGAAACAAACGAGTTAGCTTCAAATCCATGCGAAACACATGATTTAACTACAAATCAACTCGGAATACAAGGCTTAGATTCAAATTCCTTGCGAAACAAATGATTTAGCTTCAAAGACTTGGGATATAAGTGATATCGCTTCAAATCCAGACGAATCAAACGAGTTAGCATCGAAATCCATGCGATCCACGTGATTTAGCTTCAAATCAATGCGAAATAGAAGGCTAAGCTTCAAGTTAATGCGAGAAAAATGATTTAGCTTCAGATACTTGCGATATAAGTGATATAGTATCAAATGCAGGAGGAACGAACGAGATAGCTTCAAGTCCATGCGAAACACATGATTTAGCTGCAAATTTATGCGACGTAGAAGGTTTAGCTTCAAATTCATGCGAAACACATGATTTAGCTTCAAATCAATGCGAAGTAGAAGGCTTGGCTTCAAATCCATCCGGAACAAATGGTTTTGCTTCAACTACTTGTAACATACATGATTTAGCTTCAACTGCATGCGAAACAAACGAGATAGCACCAAACCCATGCGAAACAAATGATTTAGCTTCAAATCAATGCGAAGTAGGAGTATAGCTTCATATCCACGAGAAACAATTGGTTTAGCCTAAAATATTTGTGATACACATGATTTAGCTTCAACTGCATGCGAAACAAACGAGGTAGCTTCAAATCCAAGCGAAACACACGATTTAGTTTCAAATCAATGCGAAGAAGAAGGCTTAACTTCAAATCCATACGGAACAAATGATTTAGCTTAAAATACTTGCGATATAAGTGATATAGCTTCAAATGCAGGCGAAACAAACGAGATTGCTTCAAATCCATGCGAAACAAATGATTTAGCTTCAAATCAATGCGAAGTAGGAGTATAGCTTCATATCCACGAGAAACAATTGGTTTAGCCTAAAATATTTGTGATACACATGATTTAGCTTCAACTGCATGCGAAACAAACGAGGTAGCTTCAAATCCAAACGAAACAAACGATTTAGTTTCAAATTAATGCGAAGTAGAAGGCTTAGCTTCAAATCCATGCGAAACAAATGGTTTAGCTTCAAACACTTGCGATAAAAGTGATATAGCTTCAAATGTAGGCGAACAAACGAGTTAGCTGCAAATCCATACGAAACACATGATTTAGCTTCAAATCAATTCGACGTAGAAGGCTTAACTTCAAACCCCTGCGAAACAAATGGTTTAGCTTCAAATACTTGCGATGTAAATGATATAGCTCCAAATGCAGGCGAAACAAACGAGTTAGCTTCAAATCAATGCGAAACACATGATTTAGCTTCAAATCAATGCGAAGTAGCAGGCTTGGCTTCAAATCATTGCGAAACACATGATTTAGCATCAAATACTTGTGATATACATGATTTAGCATCAACTACATGCGGAACAAACAAGTTAGCTTCAAATCCATGCGCAACACACGATTTAGATTCCAATCAATGCGAAGTAGATGGCTTAGCTACGAATCCGTGCGACACAAATTATTTAGCTTCATATACTTGCAATTTGAGTGATACAGCTTCAAATGCAGGCGAAACAAACGAGTTAGCTTCAAATCCATGCGAAACACATGATTTAGCTTCAAATCAATGCGATGTAGAAGTTTTAGCTTCAAATCCATGCAAAACACGTGATTTAACTTCCAATTAATGCCAAGTAGAAGGCGTAGCTTCAAATCCATGCGAAACAAATGGTTTAGCTTCAAATACTTGTGATATACGTTATTTAGATTTAACTGCATGCTCAACGAACGAGTTAGCTTCAAATCAATGCAAAACACATGATTAAGCTTATAATCAATGCGATGTAGAAGGTTTAGCTTCAAATCAATTCGAAACAAATGGTTTAGCTACAAATACTTGTGATATACATTATTTAGCTACAACTGCATGCGAAACAAACGAGTTAGCTTCAAATCCAAGCGAAACACATGATTTAGCTTCAAATCATTGCGATGTATAAAGTTCAGCTTCAAATCCATGCGATAGACATGATTTAGCTTCAAATCAATACGATGTAGTAGGTTCAGCTTCAAATCCATTCGATATAAGTGATATAGCTTCAAATGCAGACCAATCAAACGAGTTAGCTTCAAAATCCACGCGATACACATGATTCAGCTTCATATCCAAGGGAAACACATGATTTAGCTTCAAATCAATACGAAGTAGATGGCCCATCTTCAAATCCATACGAAACAAAAGGTTTAGCTTCGACTACTTGTGATATATATGATTTAGCGTCAACTGCATGCGAAACAAACAAGTTAGCTTCAAATACATGCGAAACACATGATTTAGCTTCAAACCAATGCGATGAAGAATGTTTAGCTTCAAATCCATGCGAAAAGCACGATTTGTCTTCAAATCAATACGATGTAGAAGAATTAGCTTCAATTCCATTCGAAACAATAGATTTAGGTTCAAATACTTGCGATATAAATGATATAGTTTCATATGCAGGCAAAACGAACGAGTTAGCTTCAAATCCATGCGAAACACATGATTTCGATGCAAATCAATGCGACGTAGAAGGCTTAGCTTTAAATCCATGCGGAACAAATGATTTAGCTGCAATTACTTGTGATATAAGTGATATAGATTCAACTGCAGGCGAAACAAACGAGTTAGCTTCAAATCCAAACGAAACAGATAATTTAGATTCAATTCAATGCGATGTAGAAGGTTTAGCTTCAAATTCCATGCGAAGCATATGATTTAGCTTCAAATCAACTCGAAGTACAAGGCTTAGATTCAAATCCATTCGAAACAAATGGTTTAGATACAAATACTTGTGGTATACGTTATTTAGATTTAACTGCATGCGCAACGAACGAGTTAGCTTCAAATCCATGCGAAACACATGATTTATCTTCAAATCAATGCGATGTAGAAGGCGTAGCTTCAAATGCATGCAAAAGAAATCATTTAGCTTCAAATCAGTGCGATGTAGGAGGCTTAGCTTCAAAACCATGCGAAACACTTGATTTATCTTCAAATTCATGCGAAACACATGATTTAGCTTCAAATCAATGCGTTGTAGAAGGTATAGCTTCAAATCCATGCGATACACAAGATTTAGCTTCAAATCAATGCGATGTAGAAGGTTTAGCTTCAAATCCATGAGATACACAAGATTTAGCTTCAAATCAATGCGATGTAGAAGGTTCAGCTTCAAATCCATGCGACACATATGATTTAGCTTCAAATACTTGCGATATAAGTGATATAGCTTCAAAAGCAGAAGGAACAAACGAGGTAGCTTCAAATCCGTGCGATACACAAGATTTAGCTTCAAATCAATGCGATGTAGAAGGTTCAGCTTCAAATCCATTCGACACATATGATTTAGCTTCAAATACTTGCGATATAAGTGATATAGCTTCAAAAGCAGAAGGAACAAACGAGGTAGCTTCAATTCCATGCGAAACAAATGATTTAGCTTCAAATCAATGCGATGTAGTAGGCTTAGCTTCAAATCCATGCGAAACACGTGTTTTAGCTTCCAATTAATGGGAAGTAGAGGACTTAGCTTCAAATCCATGCGAAACAAATGGTTTAGCTTCAAATACTTGTGATATACGTTATTTAGATTTAACTGCATGCGCAACGAACGAGTTAGCTTCAAATCCCTGCGATACACAAGATTTAGCTTCAAATCAATACGATGTAGATGGTTCAGCTTCAAATCCAAGCGAAAAACATTATTTAGCTGCAAATCAGTGCGAAGTAGAAGGGTCGGGTTCAAATCAATGCGATTCAAATGGTTCATCTTCAAATACTTGTGAAAGACATGATTTAGCGTCAACTGCATGCGAAACAAACGAGTTAGCTTGAAATCCATGCGAAACACATGATTTAGCTTCAAATCAATGCGATGTAGAAGGTTTAGCTTCAAATCCATGCAAAACACGTGATTTAACTTCCAATTAATGCGAAGTAGAAGGCTTAGCTTCAAATCCATGCGAAACATATGTTTTAGCTTCAAACACTTGAGGTATAAGTGATATAGCTCCAAATGCAGACTAATCGAACGTGTTAGCTTCAAATCCATGCCAAACACATGATTTATCTGCAAATCAATGCGATGTAGAAGGTTTAGCTTCAAATCCATGCGATACACAAGATTTAGCTTCAAATCAATGCGATGTAGAAGTTTCAGCTTCAAATCCATGCGACACGTATGATTTAGCTTCAAATACTTGCGATATAAGTGATATAGCTTCAAAAGCTGGAGGAACAAACGAGGTAGCTTCAATTCCATGCGAAACAAATGATTTAGCTTCAAATCAATGCGAAGTAGTAGGCTTAGCTTCAAATCCATGCCAGACACATGATTTAGCTTCAAATCCATAGGATGTAGAAGGTTTAGCTTCAAATCCATGCGAAACACATTATTTAGCTGCAAATCAGTGCGAAGTAGCAGGCTCGGGTTCAAATCAATGCGATTCAAATGGATCATCTTCAAATACTTGTGAAAGACATGATTTAGCTTCAACTGCATGCGAATCAAACGAGTTAGCTTCAAATCCATGCGAAACACGTGATTTAACTTCCAACTAATGCCAAGTAGAAGGCTTAGCTTCAAATCCAGGCGAAACGTATGGTTTAGCTTCAAATACTTGTGATATACGTTATTTGGATTTTACTGCATGCGCAATGAACGAGTTAGCTTCAAATCCATGCGATACACAAGATTTAGCTTCAAATCAATGCGGTGTAGAAGGTTTAGCTTCAAATCCAAGCGAAACACATGATTTAGTTTCAAATCAGTGCGAAGTAGAAGGCTCAGCATCAAATCCATGCGATGCTAATGGCTCGGCTGCAAATTTTTGTGAAGTACATGATTTAGCTTCAACTGCATGTGAAACAAACGTGTTAGCTTCAAATCCAAGCGTAACAGATGATTTAGCTTCAAATCAATGCGAAGTAGAAGGCGTGGCTTCAAATCCATGCGGAACAAATGGTTATGCTGCAAATACTTGTGATAAAGTGATATAGATTCAACTGCAGGCGAAACAAACGAGATAGCTTCAAATCCATGCAAAACACATGATTAAGCTTAAAATCGAAGCTATGTAGAAAGTTTAGCTACAAATCCATGCGACACAGATGATTCAGCTTCAGATACTTTCGATATAAGTAATATAGCTTCAAATGCAGACGAAACACATGATTTGGCTTCAAATCGAAGCGAAACACATGATTTAGCTTCAAATCAATGCGATGTAGAAGGTTTAGCCTTAAATCCATGCGATACACAAGATTTAGCTTCAAATCAATGCGATTTAGAAGTTTTAACTTCAAATCCATGCGAAACACACGATTTAGCTTCAAATCAATACGAAGTAGGAGGATTAGCTTCAAATCCATGCGAAACAAATGATTTAGCTTCAAATACTTGCGATATAAGTGACATAGCTTCAAATGAAGACGAAACAAACGTGTTAGCTTCAAATCCAAGCGAAATACATGATTTAGCTGAAAATCAATGCGATATAGAAGGTTTAGCTTCAAATCCATGCGAAACAAATGGTTTAGGTACAAATACTTGTGATATACATTATTTAGCTACAACTGCATGCGAAACAAACGAGTTAGCTTCAAATCCATGCGAAACACATGATTTAGCTTCAAATCAATGCGATGTAGAAGGTTTAGCTTCAAATCCATGCGATACACAAGATTTAGCTTCAAATCAATGCGATGTAGAAGGTTCAGCTTCAAATCCATGCGACACATATGATTTAGCTTCAAATACTTGCGATATAAGTGATATAGCTTCAAAAGCAGAAGGAACAAACGAGGTAGCTTCAAATCCGTGCGATACACAAGATTTAGCTTCAAATCAATGCGATGTAGAAGGTTCAGCTTCAAATCCATTCGACACATATGATTTAGCTTCAAATACTTGCGATATAAGTGATATAGCTTCAAAAGCAGAAGGAACAAACGAGGTAGCTTCAATTCCATGCGAAACAAATGATTTAGCTTCAAATCAATGCGATGTAGTAGGCTTAGCTTCAAATCCATGCGAAACACGTGTTTTAGCTTCCAATTAATGGGAAGTAGAGGACTTAGCTTCAAATCCATGCGAAACAAATGGTTTAGCTTCAAATACTTGTGATATACGTTATTTAGATTTAACTGCACGCGCAACGAACTAGTTAGCTTCAAATCCATGCGAAACACATGATTTAGCTGCAAATCAATGCGATGTATAAGGTTTAGCTTCAATTCCATGCGAAACACATGATTTTGCTGCAAATCAATACGATGTAGAAGGTTTTGCTTCAAATCCACGCGATACACTAGATTTAGCTTCAAATCAATGCGATGTAGAAGGTTCAGATTCAAATACATACGACACATACGATTTAGCTTCAAATACTTCCGATATAAATGATGTAGCTTCAAAAGCTGGAGGAACAAACGAGGTAGCTTCAATTCCATGCGAAACAAATGATTTAGCTTCAAATCAATGCGAAGTAGATGGCTTAGCTTCAAATCCATGCGAAACAAATGGTTTAGCTACAAATACTTGTGATATACATTATTTAGCTACAACTGCATGCGAAACAAACGAGTTAGCTTCAAATCCATGCGAAACACATGATGTAGCTTCAAATCAATGCGATGTATAAGGTTTAGCTTCAAATCCATGCGAAGGACATGATTTAGCTTCAAATCAGTGCGTTCTAGGAGGCTTAGCATCAAAACCCATGCGAAACAAACGAATTAGCTTCAAATCCATGCGAAACACATGATTTATCTTCAAATAAATACGAAGTAGAAGGCTTAGCTTCAAATTCATGCGAAACGAAAGATTCAGCTTCAAATACTTGCGATATAAGTGATATAGCTTCAAATACAGGCGAAACGAACGAGTTAGATTCAAATGCATGCGAAACACATGATTCAGCTGCAAATCAATGCGATGAAGAAGGTTTAGCTTCAAATCCATGCCAAACACATGATTTAGCATGAAAACCATGGGATGTAGAAGGTTTAGCTTCAAATCCATGCGAAACAAATGATTTAGCTTCAAACACTTGTGATATACATGATATAGCTTCAAATGCAGACGGAAAAAACGAGTAAGCTTCAAATCCATGCGAAAGACATGATTTAGCTTCAAATCAATGCGTTCTAGGAGGCTTAGCATCAAAACCCATGCGAAACAAACGAGTTAGCTTCAAATCCATGCGAAACACATGATCTAGCTTCAAATAAATTCGAAGTAGAAGGCTTAGCTTCAAATTCATGCGAAATGAAAGATTCAGCTTCAAATACTTGCGCTATAAGTGATATAGCTTCAAATACAGGCAAAACGAACGAGTTAGCTTCAAATCCATGCGAAACACATGATTCAGCTGCAAATCAATGTGATGTAGAAGGTTTAGCTTCAAATCCATGCCAAACACATGATTTAGCTTCAAATGCATGGGATGTAGAAGGTTTAGCTTCAAATCCATGCGAAACATATTATTTAGCTGCAAATCAGTGCGATGTAGAAGGCTCAGGTTCAAATCCATGCGATTCAAATGGTTTCATCTTCAAATACTTGTGAAAGACATGATTTAGCTTCAACTGCATGCGAAACAAACGTGTTAGCTTCAAATCCATGCGAAACACATTATTTAGCTGCAAATCAATGCGATGTAGAAGGTTTAGCTTCAAATCCATGCGATACGCTAGATTTAGCTTCAAATCAAGGCGATGTAGAAGGTTCAGCATCAAATACATACGACACATATGATTTAGCTTCAAATACTTCCGATATAAATGATATAGCTTCAAAAGCTGGAGGAACAAACGAGGTAGCTTCAATTCCATGAGAAACAAATGATTTAGCTGCAAATCAATACGAAGTAGAAGGTTTAGCTTCAAATCCATCCGAAACAAATGGTTTAGCTATAAATACTTGTGATATACATTATTTAGCTACAACTGCATGCGAAACGAACGAGTTAGCTTCAAATCCATGCGAAACAAATGGTTTAGCTTCAAATACTTGTGATATACGTTATTTAGATTTAACTGCACGCGCAACGAACTAGTTAGCTTCAAATCCATGCGAAACACATGATTTAGCTGCAAATCAATGCGATGTATAAGGTTTAGCTTCAATTCCATGCGAAACACATGATTTTGCTGCAAATCAATACGATGTAGAAGGTTTTGCTTCAAATCCACGCGATACACTAGATTTAGCTTCAAATCAATGCGATGTAGAAGGTTCAGATTCAAATACATACGACACATACGATTTAGCTTCAAATACTTCCGATATAAATGATGTAGCTTCAAAAGCTGGAGGAACAAACGAGGTAGCTTCAATTCCATGCGAAACAAATGATTTAGCTTCAAATCAATGCGAAGTAGATGGCTTAGCTTCAAATCCATGCGAAACAAATGGTTTAGCTACAAATACTTGTGATATACATTATTTAGCTACAACTGCATGCGAAACAAACGAGTTAGCTTCAAATCCATGCGAAACACATGATGTAGCTTCAAATCAATGCGATGTATAAGGTTTAGCTTCAAATCCATGCGAAGGACATGATTTAGCTTCAAATCAGTGCGTTCTAGGAGGCTTAGCATCAAAACCATGCGAAACAAACGAATTAGCTTCAAATCCATGCGAAACACATGATTTATCTTCAAATAAATACGAAGTAGAAGGCTTAGCTTCAAATTCATGCGAAACGAAAGATTCAGCTTCAAATACTTGCGATATAAGTGATATAGCTTCAAATACAGGCGAAACGAACGAGTTAGATTCAAATGCATGCGAAACACATGATTCAGCTGCAAATCAATGCGATGAAGAAGGTTTAGCTTCAAATCCATGCCAAACACATGATTTAGCATGAAAACCATGGGATGTAGAGGGTTTAGCTTCAAATCCATGCGAAACAAATGATTTAGCTTCAAACACTTGGGGTATAAGTGATATAGCTTCAAATGCAGACTAATCAAACGAGTTAGCTTCAAAATCCACGCGATACACATGATTCAGCTTCAAATACTTGCGATATAAGTGATGTAGAATCAACTGCAGGAAAAACGAACGAGTTAGCTTCAAATCCATGAGAAACACATCATTTAGCTTCAAATCGATGCGATGTAGAAGGTTCAGCTTCAAATACATACGACACATATGATTTAGCTTCAAATACTTCCGATATAAATGATATAGCTTCAAAAGCTGGCGGAACAAACGAGGTAGCTTCAATTCCATGCGAAACAAATGATTTAGCTTCAAATCAATGCGAAGTAGATGGCTTAGCTTCAAATCCATGCGAAACAAATGCTTTAGCTACAAATACTTGTGATATACATTATTTAGCTACAACTCCATGCGAAACAAACGAGTTAGCTTCAAATCCATGCGAAACACATGATTTAGCTTCTAATCAATACGAAGTAGAAGGTTTAGCTTCAAATCCATGCGATACACATGATTTAGCTTCAAATCATTGCGTTCTAGGAAGCTTAGCATCAAAACCCATGCGAAACAAACGAGGTAGCTTTAATTCCATGCGAAACAAATGATTCAGCTGCAAATTAATACGAAGTAGATGGCTTAGCTTCAAATCCATGCGAATCAAATGGTTTATCTACAAATACTTGTGGTATACATTATTTAGCTACAAGTGCATGCGAAACAAACGAGTTAACTTCAAATCCATGCGAAACACATGATTTAGCTTCAAATCGATGCGATGTATAAGGTTTAGCTTCAAATCCATGCGAAACACATGATTTAGCTGCAAATCAATACGAGGTAGAAGGTTTAGCTTCAAATCCATGCGATACACATGATTTAGCTTCAAATCAATACGATGAAGTAGGTTCAGCTTCAAATCCATGCGATATAATTGATATAGCTTCAAAAGCAGGAGGAACAAACGAGGTAGCTTCAATTCCATGCGAAACAAATGATTTAGCTGCAAATCAATACGAAGTAGAAGGTTTAGCTTCAAATCCATGCGAAACAAATGGTTGATCTATAAATACTTGTGATATACATTATTTAGCTACAACTGCATGCGAAACGAACGAGTTAGCTTCAAATCCATGCGAAAGACATGATTTAGCTTCAAATCAGTGCGTTCTAGGAAGCTTAGCATCAAAACCCATGCGAAACAAACGAGTTAGCTTCAAGTCCATGCGAAACACATGATTTAGCTTCAACTGCATGCGAAACAAACGAGTTAGCTTCAAATCCATGCGAAACACATGATTTAGCTTCAAATCAATGCGATGTAGAAGGTTTAGCTTCAAATCCATCCGATACACATGATTTAGCTTCAAATCAATACGATGTAGTAGGTTCAGCTTCAAATCCATGCGATATAAGTGATATAGCTTTAAAAGCAGGAGGAACAAACGAGGTAGCTTCAATTCCATGCGAAACAAATAATTTAGCTTCACATCAATGCGAAGTAGAAGGTTTAGCATCAAATCCATGCGACACAACTGATTGAACATCAAATACTTGCGATATAAATGATATAGCTTGAAATGGTGGCGACACAAACGAGTTAGCTTCAAACCCGTGCGAAATACATGATTTAGCTTCAAATCCAAGAGAAACACATGATTTAGCTTCAAATCAATGTGATGTAGAAGGTTTAGCTTCAAATCTTCGCGAAACAAATGATGTAGCTTCAAGTTCTCTCGATATTAGTGATATAGCTTCAAATGCAGAAGAAACAAACGAGTTAGCTTCAAATCCATGCGAAACACATGATTTAACTACAAATCAACTCGGAATACAAGGCTTAGATTCAGATTCCTTGCGAAACAAATGATTTAGCTTCAAAGACTTGGGATATAAGTGATATCGCTTCAAATCCAGACGAATCAAACGAGTTAGCATCGAAATCCATGCGATCCACGTGATTTAGCTTCAAATCAATGCGAAATAGAAGGCTAAGCTTCAAGTTAATGCGAAAAAAATGATTTAGCTTCAGATACTTGCGATATAAGTGATATAGTATCAAATGCAGGAGGAACGAACGAGATAGCTTCAAGTCCATGCGAAACACATGATTTAGCTGCAAATTTATGCGACGTAGAAGGTTTAGCTTCAAATCCAAGCGAAACACATGATTTAGTTTCAAATGGTTGCGGTATAAGTGATCTAGCTTCAAATACAGGCGAAACGAACGGGTTAGCTTCAAATCCATGCGAAACACATGATTCAGCTGCAAATCAATGCGATGTAGATGGTTTATCTTCAAATCCATGCCAAACACATGATTTAGCTTCAAATCCATGGGATATAGAAGGTTTAGCTTCAAATCCATGCGAAACACATTATTTAGCTGCAAATCAGTGCGAAGTAGAAGGCTCAGGTTCAAATCCATGCGATTCAAATGGTTCATCTTCAAATACTTGTGAAAGACATGATTTAGCTTCAACTGCATGTGAAACAAACGAGTTAGCTTCAAATCCATGCGAAACATATGTTTTAGCTTCAAACACTTGAGGTATAAGTGATATAGCTCCAAATGCAGACTAATCGAACGTGTTAGCTTCAAATCCATGCCAAACACATGATTTATCTGCAAATCAATGCGATGTAGAAGGTTTAGCTTCAAATACATGCGAAACAAATGGTTTAGGTACAAATACTTGTGATATACATTAATTAGCTACAACTGCATGCGAAACAAACGAGTTAGCTTCAAATCCATGCGGAACACATGATTTAGCTTCAAATCAATGCGATGTAGAAGGTTTAGCTTCAAATCCATGCGATACACAAGATTTAGCTTCAAATCAATGCGATGTAGAAGGTTCAGCTTCAAATCCATGCGACAGATATGATTTAGCTTCAAATACTTGCGATATAGTTGATATAGTTTCAAATGCAGGCGAAACGAACGAGTTAGCTTCAAATCCATGCGAAACACATGATTTATCTGCAAATCAATGCGATGTAGAAGGTTTAGCTTCAAATCCATGCGATACACAAGATTTAGCTTCAAATCAATGCGATGTAGAAGGTTCAGTTTCAAATCCATGCGACACATATGATTTAGCTTCAAATACTTGCGATATAAGTGATATAGCTTCAAAAGCAGAAGGAACAATCGAGGTAGCTTCAATTCCATGCGAAACAAATAATTTAGCTTCAAATCAATGCGATGTAGTAGGCTTAGCTTCAAATCCATGCGAAACACGTGTTTTAGCTTCCAATTAATGGGAAGTAGAGGACTTAGCTTCAAATCCATGCGAAACAAATAGTTTAGCTTCAAATACTTGTGATATACGTTATTTAGATTTAACTGCATGCGCAACGAACGAGTTAGCTTCAAATCCCTGCGATACACAAGATTTAGCTTCAAATCAATGCGATATATATGGTTCAGCTTCAAATCCAAGCGAAACACATTATTTAGCTGCAAATCAGTGCGAAGTAGAAGGCTCGGGTTCAAATCAATGCGATTCAAATGGTTCATCTTCAAATACTTGTGAAAGACATGATTTAGCTTCAACTGCATGCGAAACAAACGAGTTAGCTTGAAATCCATGCGAAACACATGATTTAGCTTCAAATCAATGAGATGTAGATGGTTCAGCTTCAAATCCAAGCGAAACACTTTATTTAGCTGCAAATCAGTGCGAAGTAGAAGGGTCGGGTTCAAATCAATGCGATTCAAATGGTTCATCTTCAAATACTTGTGAAAGACATGATTTAGCTTCAACTGCATGCGAAACAAACGAGATAGCTTGAAATCCATGCGAAACACATGATTTAGCTTCAAATCAATGCGATGTAGAAGGTTTAGCTTCAAATCCATGCAAAACACGTGATTTAACTTCCAATTAATGCGAAGTAGAAGGCTTAGCTTCAAATCCATGCGAAACATATGTTTTAGCTTCAAACACTTGAGGTATAAGTGATATAGCTCCAAATGCAGACTAATCGAACGTGTTAGCTTCAAATCCATGCCAAACACATGATTTATCTGCAAATCAATGCGATGTAGAAGGTTTAGCTTCAAATCCATGCGATACACAAGATTTAGCTTCAAATCAATGCGATGTAGAAGTTTCAGCTTCAAATCCATGCGACACGTATGATTTAGCTTCAAATACTTGCGATATAAGTGATATAGCTTCAAAAGCTGGAGGAACAAACGAGGTAGCTTCAATTCCATGCGAAACAAATGATTTAGCTTCAAATCAATGCGAAGTAGTAGGCTTAGCTTCAAATCCATGCCAGACACATGATTTAGCTTCAAATCCATAGGATGTAGAAGGTTTAGCTTCAAATCCATGCGAAACACATTATTTAGCTGCAAATCAGTGCGAAGTAGCAGGCTCGGGTTCAAATCAATGCGATTCAAATGGATCATCTTCAAATACTTGTGAAAGACATGATTTAGCTTCAACTGCATACGAATCAAACGAGTTAGCTTCAAATCCATACGAAACACGTGATTTAACTTCCACTAATGCCAAGTAGAAGGCTTAGCTTCAAATCCAGGCGAAACGTATAGTTTAGCTTCAAATACTTGTGATATACGTTATTTGGATTTTACTGCATGCGCAATGAACGAGTTAGCTTCAAATCCATGCGATACACAAGATTTAGCTTCAAATCAATGCGGTGTAGAAGGTTTAGCTTCAAATCCAAGCGAAACACATGATTTAGTTTCAAATCAGTGCGAAGTAGAAGGCTCAGCATCAAATCCATGCGATGCTAATGGCTCGGCTGCAAATTTTTGTGAAGTACATGATTTAGCTTCAACTGCATGTGAAACAAACGTGTTAGATTCAAATCCAAGCGTAACAGATGATTTAGCTTCAAATCAATGCGAAGTAGAAGGCGTGGCTTCAAATCCATGCGGAACAAATGGTTATGCTTCAAATACTTGTGATAAAGTGATATAGATTCAACTGCAGGCGAAACAAACGAGATAGCTTCAAATCCATGCAAAACACATGATTAAGCTTAAAATCGAAGCTATGTAGAAAGTTTAGCTACAAATCCATGCGACACAGATGATTCAGCTTCAGATACTTGCGATATAAGTAATATAGCTTCAAATGCAGACGAAACACATGATTTGGCTTCAAGTCGAAGCGAAACACATGATTTAGCTACAAATCAATGCGATGTAGAAGGTTTAGCTTCAAATCCATGCGATACACAAGATTTAGCTTCAAATCAATGCGATTTAGAAGTTTTAACTTCAAATCCATGCGAAACACACGATTTAGCTTCAAATCAATACGAACTAGGAGGTTTAGCTTCAAATCCATGCGAAACAAATGATTTAGCTTCAAATACTTGCGATATAAGTGACATAGCTTCAAATGAAGACGAAACAAACGTGTTAGCTTCAAATCCAAGCGAAATACATGATTTAGCTGAAAATCAATGCGATATAGAAGGTTTAGCTTCAAATCCATGCGAAACAAATGGTTTAGGTACAAATACTTGTGATATACATTATTTAGCTACAACTGCATGCGAAACAAACGAGTTAGCTTCAAATCCATGCGAAACACATGATTTAGCTTCAAATCAATGCGATGTAGAAGGTTTAGCTTCAAATCCATGCGATACACAAGATTTAGCTTCAAATCAATGCGATGTAGAAGGTTTAGCTTCAAATCCATGCGACAGATATGATTTAGCTTCAAATCAATGCGATGTAGAAGGTTCAGCTTCAGATCCATGCGATACACAAGATTTAGCTTCAAATCAATGCGATGTAGAAGGTTTAGCTTCAAATCCATGAGATACACAAGATTTAGCTTCAAATCAATGCGATGTAGAAGGTTTAGCTTCAAATCCATGCGATACACAAGATTTAGCTTCAAATCAATGCGGTGTAGAAGGTTTAGCTTCAAATCCAAGCGAAACACATGATTTAGTTTCAAATCAGTGCGAAGTAGAAGGCTCAGCATCAAATCCATGCGATGCTAATGGCTCGGCTGCAAATTTTTGTGAAGTACATGATTTAGCTTCAACTGCATGTGAAACAAACGTGTTAGCTTCAAATCCAAGCGTAACAGATGATTTAGCTTCAAATCAATGCGAAGTAGAAGGCGTGGCTTCAAATCCATGCGGAACAAATGGTTATGCTTCAAATACTTGTGATAAAGTGATATAGATTCAACTGCAGGCGAAACAAACGAGATAGCTTCAAATCCATGCAAAACACATGATTAAGCTTAAAATCGAAGCTATGTAGAAAGTTTAGCTACAAATCCATGCGACACAGATGATTCAGCTTCAGATACTTGCGATATAAGTAATATAGCTTCAAATGCAGACGAAACACATGATTTGGCTTCAAATCGAAGCGAAACACAAGATTTAGCTTCAAATCAATGCGATGTAGAAGGTTTAGCCTTAAATCCATGCGATACACAAGATTTAGCTTCAAATCAATGCGATTTAGAAGTTTTAACTTCAAATCCATGCGAAACACACGATTTAGCTTCAAATCAATACGAAGTAGGAGGTTTAGCTTCAAATCCATGCGAAACAAATGATTTAGCTTCAAATACTTGCGATATAAGTGACATAGCTTCAAATGAAGACGAAACAAACGTGTTAGCTTCAAATCCAAGCGAAATACATGATTTAGCTGAAAATCAATGCGATATAGAAGGTTTAGCTTCAAATCCATGCGAAACAAATGGTTTAGGTACAAATACTTGTGATATACATTATTTAGCTACAACTGCATGCGAAACAAACGAGTTAGCTTCAAATCCATGCGAAACACATGATTTAGCTTCAAATCAATGCGATGTAGAAGGTTTAGCTTCAAATCCATGCGATACACAAGATTTAGCTTCAAATCAATGCGATGTAGAAGGTTCAGCTTCAAATCCATGCGACAGATATGATTTAGCTTCAAATCAATGCGATGTAGAAGGTTCAGCTTCAGATCCATGCGATACACAAGATTTAGCTTCAAATCAATGCGATGTAGATGGTTTAGCTTCAAATCCATGAGATACACAAGATTTAGCTTCAAATCAATGCGATGTAGAAGGTTCAGCTTCAAATCCATGCGATACACAAGATTTAGCTTCAAATGCTTGCGATATAAGTGATATAGCTTCAAAAGCAGAAGGAACAAACGAGGTAGCTTCAATTCCATGCGAAACAAATAATTTAGCTTCAAATCAATGCGATGTAGTAGGCTTAGCTTCAAATCCATGCGAAACACGTGTTTTAGCTTCCAATTAATGGGAAGTAGAGGACTTAGCTTCAAATCCATGCGAAACAAATGGTTTAGCTTCAAATCAATGCGATGTAGAAGGTTTAGCTTCAAATCCATGCAATACACAAGATTGAGCTTCAAATCAGTGCGATGTAGAAGGTTCAGCTTCAAATCCATGCGACAGATATGATTTAGCTTCAAATCAATGCGATGTAGAAGGTTCAGCTTCAAATCCATGCGATACACAAGATTTAGCTTCAAATCAATGCGATGTAGAAGGTTTAGCTTCAAGTCCATGGGACAGATATGATTTAGCTTCAAATCAATGCGATGTAGAAGGTTCAGCTTCAAATCCAAGCGAAACACATGATTTAGCTTCAAATACTTGCGATATAAGTGATATAGCTTCAAATACAGGCGAAACGAACGAGTTAGGTTCAAATCCATGCGAAATACATGATTTAGCTGAAAATCAATGCTATATAGAAGGTTTAGCTTCAAATCCATGCGAAACACATTATTTAGCTGCAAATCAGTGCGAAGTAGAAGGCTCGGGTTCAAATCAATGCGATTCAAATGATTTAGCTTCAAATACTTGCGATATAAGTGACATAGCTTCAAATGAAGACGAAACAAACGTGTTAGCTTCAAATCCAAGCGAAATACATGATTTAGCTGAAAATCAATGCGATATAGAAGGTTTAGCTTCAAATCCATGCGAAACAAATGGTTTAGGTACAAATACTTGTCATATACATTATTTAGCTACAACTGCATGCGAAACAAACGAGTTAGCTTCAAATCCATGCGAAACACATGATTTAGCTTCAAATCAATGCGATGTAGAAGGTTTAGCTTCAAATCCATGCGATACACAAGATTTAGCTTCAAATCAATGCGATGTAGAAGGTTCAGCTTCAAATCCATGCGACAGATATGATTTAGCTTCAAATACTTGCGATATAGTTGATATAGTTTCAAATGCAGGCGAAACGAACGAGTTAGCTTCAAATCCATGCGAAACACATGATTTATCTGCAAATCAATGCGATGTAGAAGGTTTAGCTTCAAATCCATGCGATACACAAGATTTAGCTTCAAATCAATGCGATGTAGAAGGTTCAGTTTCAAATCCATGCGACACATATGATTTAGCTTCAAATACTTGCGATATAAGTGATATAGCTTCAAAAGCAGAAGGAACAATCGAGGTAGCTTCAATTCCATGCGAAACAAATAATTTAGCTTCAAATCAATGCGATGTAGTAGGCTTAGCTTCAAATCCATGCGAAACACGTGTTTTAGCTTCCAATTAATGGGAAGTAGAGGACTTAGCTTCAAATCCATGCGAAACAAATAGTTTAGCTTCAAATACTTGTGATATACGTTATTTAGATTTAACTGCATGCGCAACGAACGAGTTAGCTTCAAATCCCTGCGATACACAAGATTTAGCTTCAAATCAATGCGATATATATGGTTCAGCTTCAAATCCAAGCGAAACACATTATTTAGCTGCAAATCAGTGCGAAGTAGAAGGCTCGGGTTCAAATCAATGCGATTCAAATGGTTCATCTTCAAATACTTGTGAAAGACATGATTTAGCTTCAACTGCATGCGAAACAAACGAGTTAGCTTGAAATCCATGCGAAACACATGATTTAGCTTCAAATCAATGAGGTGTAGATGGTTCAGCTTCAAATCCAAGCGAAACACTTTATTTAGCTGCAAATCAGTGCGAAGTAGAAGGGTCGGGTTCAAATCAATGCGATTCAAATGGTTCATCTTCAAATACTTGTGAAAGACATGATTTAGCTTCAACTGCATGCGAAACAAACGAGATAGCTTGAAATCCATGCGAAACACATGATTTAGCTTCAAATCAATGCGATGTAGAAGGTTTAGCTTCAAATCCATGCAAAACACGTGATTTAACTTCCAATTAATGCGAAGTAGAAGGCTTAGCTTCAAATCCATGCGAAACATATGTTTTAGCTTCAAACACTTGAGGTATAAGTGATATAGCTCCAAATGCAGACTAATCGAACGTGTTAGCTTCAAATCCATGCCAAACACATGATTTATCTGCAAATCAATGCGATGTAGAAGGTTTAGCTTCAAATCCATGCGATACACAAGATTTAGCTTCAAATCAATGCGATGTAGAAGTTTCAGCTTCAAATCCATGCGACACGTATGATTTAGCTTCAAATACTTGCGATATAAGTGATATAGCTTCAAAAGCTGGAGGAACAAACGAGGTAGCTTCAATTCCATGCGAAACAAATGATTTAGCTTCAAATCAATGCGAAGTAGTAGGCTTAGCTTCAAATCCATGCCAGACACATGATTTAGCTTCAAATCCATAGGATGTAGAAGGTTTAGCTTCAAATCCATGCGAAACACATTATTTAGCTGCAAATCAGTGCGAAGTAGCAGGCTCGGGTTCAAATCAATGCGATTCAAATGGATCATCTTCAAATACTTGTGAAAGACATGATTTAGCTTCAACTGCATACGAATCAAACGAGTTAGCTTCAAATCCATACGAAACACGTGATTTAACTTCCAACTAATGCCAAGTAGAAGGCTTAGCTTCAAATCCAGGCGAAACGTATAGTTTAGCTTCAAATACTTGTGATATACGTTATTTGGATTTTACTGCATGCGCAATGAACGAGTTAGCTTCAAATCCATGCGATACACAAGATTTAGCTTCAAATCAATGCGGTGTAGAAGGTTTAGCTTCAAATCCAAGCGAAACACATGATTTAGTTTCAAATCAGTGCGAAGTAGAAGGCTCAGCATCAAATCCATGCGATGCTAATGGCTCGGCTGCAAATTTTTGTGAAGTACATGATTTAGCTTCAACTGCATGTGAAACAAACGTGTTAGATTCAAATCCAAGCGTAACAGATGATTTAGCTTCAAATCAATGCGAAGTAGAAGGCGTGGCTTCAAATCCATGCGGAACAAATGGTTATGCTTCAAATACTTGTGATAAAGTGATATAGATTCAACTGCAGGCGAAACAAACGAGATAGCTTCAAATCCATGCAAAACACATGATTAAGCTTAAAATCGAAGCTATGTAGAAAGTTTAGCTACAAATCCATGCGACACAGATGATTCAGCTTCAGATACTTGCGATATAAGTAATATAGCTTCAAATGCAGACGAAACACATGATTTGGCTTCAAATCGAAGCGAAACACATGATTTAGCTACAAATCAATGCGATGTAGAAGGTTTAGCTTCAAATCCATGCGATACACAAGATTTAGCTTCAAATCAATGCGATTTAGAAGTTTTAACTTCAAATCCATGCGAAACACACGATTTAGCTTCAAATCAATACGAAGTAGGAGGTTTAGCTTCAAATCCATGCGAAACAAATGATTTAGCTTCAAATACTTGCGATATAAGTGACATAGCTTCAAATGAAGACGAAACAAACGTGTTAGCTTCAAATCCAAGCGAAATACATGATTTAGCTGAAAATCAATGCGATATAGAAGGTTTAGCTTCAAATCCATGCGAAACAAATGGTTTAGGTACAAATACTTGTGATATACATTATTTAGCTACAACTGCATGCGAAACAAACGAGTTAGCTTCAAATCCATGCGAAACACATGATTTAGCTTCAAATCAATGCGATGTAGAAGGTTTAGCTTCAAATCCATGCGATACACAAGATTTAGCTTCAAATCAATGCGATGTAGAAGGTTTAGCTTCAAATCCATGCGACAGATATGATTTAGCTTCAAATCAATGCGATGTAGAAGGTTCAGCTTCAGATCCATGCGATACACAAGATTTAGCTTCAAATCAATGCGATGTAGAAGGTTTAGCTTCAAATCCATGAGATACACAAGATTTAGCTTCAAATCAATGCGATGTAGAAGGTTTAGCTTCAAATCCATGCGATACACAAGATTTAGCTTCAAATCAATGCGGTGTAGAAGGTTTAGCTTCAAATCCAAGCGAAACACATGATTTAGTTTCAAATCAGTGCGAAGTAGAAGGCTCAGCATCAAATCCATGCGATGCTAATGGCTCGGCTGCAAATTTTTGTGAAGTACATGATTTAGCTTCAACTGCATGTGAAACAAACGTGTTAGCTTCAAATCCAAGCGTAACAGATGATTTAGCTTCAAATCAATGCGAAGTAGAAGGCGTGGCTTCAAATCCATGCGGAACAAATGGTTATGCTTCAAATACTTGTGATAAAGTGATATAGATTCAACTGCAGGCGAAACAAACGAGATAGCTTCAAATCCATGCAAAACACATGATTAAGCTTAAAATCGAAGCTATGTAGAAAGTTTAGCTACAAATCCATGCGACACAGATGATTCAGCTTCAGATACTTGCGATATAAGTAATATAGCTTCAAATGCAGACGAAACACATGATTTGGCTTCAAATCGAAGCGAAACACAAGATTTAGCTTCAAATCAATGCGATGTAGAAGGTTTAGCCTTAAATCCATGCGATACACAAGATTTAGCTTCAAATCAATGCGATTTAGAAGTTTTAACTTCAAATCCATGCGAAACACACGATTTAGCTTCAAATCAATACGAAGTAGGAGGTTTAGCTTCAAATCCATGCGAAACAAATGATTTAGCTTCAAATACTTGCGATATAAGTGACATAGCTTCAAATGAAGACGAAACAAACGTGTTAGCTTCAAATCCAAGCGAAATACATGATTTAGCTGAAAATCAATGCGATATAGAAGGTTTAGCTTCAAATCCATGCGAAACAAATGGTTTAGGTACAAATACTTGTGATATACATTATTTAGCTACAACTGCATGCGAAACAAACGAGTTAGCTTCAAATCCATGCGAAACACATGATTTAGCTCCAAATCAAATGCGATGTAGAAGGTTTAGCTTCAAATCCATGCGATACACAAGATTTAGCTTCAAATCAATGCGATGTAGAAGGTTCAGCTTCAAATCCATGCGACAGATATGATTTAGCTTCAAATCAATGCGATGTAGAAGGTTCAGCTTCAGATCCATGCGATACACAAGATTTAGCTTCAAATCAATGCGATGTAGATGGTTTAGCTTCAAATCCATGAGATACACAAGATTTAGCTTCAAATCAATGCGATGTAGAAGGTTCAGCTTCAAATCCATGCGATACACAAGATTTAGCTTCAAATGCTTGCGATATAAGTGATATAGCTTCAAAAGCAGAAGGAACAAACGAGGTAGCTTCAATTCCATGCGAAACAAATAATTTAGCTTCAAATCAATGCGATGTAGTAGGCTTAGCTTCAAATCCATGCGAAACACGTGTTTTAGCTTCCAATTAATGGGAAGTAGAGGACTTAGCTTCAAATCCATGCGAAACAAATGGTTTAGCTTCAAATCAATGCGATGTAGAAGGTTTAGCTTCAAATCCATGCAATACACAAGATTGAGCTTCAAATCAGTGCGATGTAGAAGGTTCAGCTTCAAATCCATGCGACAGATATGATTTAGCTTCAAATCAATGCGATGTAGAAGGTTCAGCTTCAAATCCATGCGATACACAAGATTTAGCTTCAAATCAATGCGATGTAGAAGGTTTAGCTTCAAGTCCATGGGACAGATATGATTTAGCTTCAAATCAATGCGATGTAGAAGGTTCAGCTTCAAATCCAAGCGAAACACATGATTTAGCTTCAAATACTTGCGATATAAGTGATATAGCTTCAAATACAGGCGAAACGAACGAGTTAGGTTCAAATCCATGCGAAATACATGATTTAGCTGAAAATCAATGCTATATAGAAGGTTTAGCTTCAAATCCATGCGAAACACATTATTTAGCTGCAAATCAGTGCGAAGTAGAAGGCTCGGGTTCAAATCAATGCGATTCAAATGATTTAGCTTCAAATACTTGCGATATAAGTGACATAGCTTCAAATGAAGACGAAACAAACGTGTTAGCTTCAAATCCAAGCGAAATACATGATTTAGCTGAAAATCAATGCGATATAGAAGGTTTAGCTTCAAATCCATGCGAAACAAATGGTTTAGGTACAAATACTTGTCATATACATTATTTAGCTACAACTGCATGCGAAACAAACGAGTTAGCTTCAAATCCATGCGAAACACATGATTTAGCTTCAAATCAATGCGATGTAGAAGGTTTAGCTTCAAATCCATGCGATACACAAGATTTAGCTTCAAATCAATGCGATGTAGAAGGTTCAGCTTCAAATCCATGCGACAGATATGATTTAGCTTCAAATCAATGCGATGTAGAAGGTTCAGCTTCAGATCAATGCGATACACAAGATTTAGCTTCAAATCAATGCGATGTAGAAGGTTTAGCTTCAAATCCATGAGATACACAAGATTTAGCTTCAAATCAATGCGATGTAGAAGGTTCAGCTTCAAATCCATGCGACACATATGATTTAGCTTCAAATACTTGCGATATAAGTGATATAGCTTCAAAAGCAGAAGGAACAAACGAGGTAGCTTCAAATCCGTGCGATACACAAGATTTAGCTTCAAATCAATGCGATGTAGAAGGTTCAGCTTCAAATCCATGCGACAGATATGATTTAGCTTCAAATAGTTGCGATATAAGTGATATAGTTTCAAATGCAGGCGAAACGAACGAGTTAGCTTCAAATCCATGCGAAACACATGATTTATCTGCAAATCAATGCGATGTAGAAGGTTTAGCTTCAAATCCATCCGATACACAAGATTTAGCTTCAAATACTTGCGATATAAGTGATATAGCTTCAAAAGCAGAAGGAACAAACGAGGTAGCTTCAATTCCATGCGAAACAAATAATTTAGCTTCAAATCAATGCGATGTAGTAGGCTTAGCTTCAAATCCATGCGAAACACGTGTTTTAGCTTCCAATTAATGGGAAGTAGAGGACTTAGCTTCAAATCCATGTGAAACAAATGGTTTAGCTTCAAATACTTGTGATATACGTTATTTAGATTTAACTGCATGCGCAATGAACGAGTTAGCTTCAAATCCCTGCGATACACAAGATTTAGCTTCAAATCAATGCGATGTATATGGTTCAGCTTCAAATCCAAGCGAAACACATTATTTAGCTGCAAATCAGTGCGAGGTAGAAGGCTCGGGTTCAAATCAATGCGATTCAAATGGTTCATCTTCAAATACTTGTGAAAGACATGATTTAGCTTCAACTGCATGCGAAACAAACGAGTTAGCTTGAAATCCATGCGAAACACATGATTTAGCTTCAAATCATTGAGATGTAGATGGTTCAGCTTCAAATCCAAGCGAAACACATTATTTAGCTGCAAATCAGTGCGAAGTAGGAGGGTCGGGTTCAAATCAATGCGATTCAAATGGTTCATCTTCAAATACTTGTGAAAGACATGATTTAGCTTCAACTGCATGCGAAACAAACGAGTTAGCTTGAAATCCATGCGAAACACATGATTTAGCGTCAAATCAATGCGATGTAGAAGGTTTAGCTTCAAATCCATGCAAAACACGTGATTTAACTTCCAATTAATGCGAAGTAGAAGGCTTAGCTTCAAATCCATGCGAAACATATGTTTTAGCTTCAAACACTTGAGGTATAAGTGATATAGCTCCAAATGCAGACTAATCGAACGTGTTAGCTTCAAATCCATGCCAAACACATGATTTATCTGCAAATCAATGCGATGTAGAAGGTTTAGCTTCAAATACATGCGACACATATGATTTAGCTTCAAATACTTGCGATATAAGTGATATAGCTTCAAAAGCAGAAGGAACAAACGAGGTAGCTTCAATTCCATGCGAAACAAATAATTTAGCTTCAAATCAATGCGATGTAGTAGGCTTAGCTTCAAATCCATGCGAAACACGTGTTTTAGCTTCCAATTAATGGGAAGTAGAGGACTTAGCTTCAAATCCACGCGAAACAAATGGTTTAGCAACAAATACTTCTGATATACATTATTTAGCTACAACTGATTGCGAAACAATCGAGTTTGCTTCAAATCCTTGCGAAACACATGATTTAGCTTCAAATCAATGCGATGTAGAAGATTTAACTTCAAATCCAAGCGAAACACATGATTTAGCTTCAAATACTTGCGATATAAGTGATATAGCTTCAAAAGCAGAAGGAACAAACGAGGTAGCTTCAATTCCATGCGAAACAAATGATTTAGCTTCAAATCAATGCGATGTAGTAGACTTAGCTTCAAATCCATGCGAAACACGTGTTTTAGCTTCCAATTAATGGGAAGTAGAGGACTTAGCTTCAAATCCATGCGAAACAAATGGTTTAGCTTCAAATACTTGTGATATACGTTATTTAGATTTAACTGCATGCGCAACGAACGAGTTAGCTTCAAATTCCTGCGATACACAAGATTGAGCTTCAAATCAATGCGATGTATATGGTTTAGCTTCAAATCCATGCGAAACACATTATTTAGCTGCAAATCAGTGCGAAGTAGAAGGCTCGGGTTCAAATCAATGCGATTCAAATGATTTAGCTTCAAATACTTGCGATATAAGTGACATAGCTTCAAATGAAGACGAAACAAACGTGTTAGCTTCAAATCCAAGCGAAATACATGATTTAGCTGAAAATCAATGCGATATAGAAGGTTTAGCTTCAAATCCATGCGAAACAAATGGTTTAGGTACAAATACTTGTGATATACATTATTTAGCTACAACTGCATGCGAAACAAACGAGTTAGCTTCAAATCCATGCGAAACACATGATTTAGCTTCAAATCAATGCGATGTAGAAGGTTTTGCTTCAAATACATGCGATACACAAGATTTAGCTTCAAATCAATGCGATGTAGAAGGTTGAGCTTCAAATCCATGCGACAGATATGATTTACCTTCAAATCAATGCGATGTAGAAGGTTCAGCTTCAAATCCATGCGATACACAAGATTTAGATTCAAATCAATGCGATGTAGAAGGTTTAGCTTCAAATCCATGAGATACACAAGATTTAGCTTCAAATCAATGCGATGTAGAAGGTTCAGCTTCAAATCCATGCGACACATATGATTTAGCTTCAAATACTTGCGATATAAGTGATATAGCTTCAAAAGCAGAAGGAACAAACGAGGTAGCTTCAATTCCATACGAAACAAACGATTTAGCATCAAATCAATGCGATGTAGTAGGCTTAGCTTCAAATCCATGCCAAACACATGATTTAGCTTCATATCCATGGGATGTAGATGGTTTAGCTTCAAATCCATGAGAAACACATTATTTAGCTGCAAATCAGTGCGAAGTAGAAGGCTCGGGTTCAAATCAATGCGATTCAAATGATTTAGCTTCAAATACTTGCGATATAAGTGACATAGCTTCAAATGAAGACGAAACAAACGTGTTAGCTTCAAATCCAAGCGAAATACATGATTTAGCTGAAAATCAATGCGATATAGAAGGTTTAGCTTCAAATCCATGCGAAACAAATGGTTTAGGTACAAATACTTGTGATATACATTATTTAGCTACAACTGCATGCGAAACAAACGAGTTAGCTTCAAATCCATGCGAAACACATGATTTAGCTTCAAATCAATGCGATGTAGAAGGTTTAGCTTCAAATCCATGCGATACACAAGATTGAGCTTCAAATCAATGCGATGTAGAAGGTTCAGCTTCAAATCCATGCGACAGATATGATTTAGCTTCAAATCAATGCGATGTAGAAGGTTCAGCTTCAAATCCATGAGATACACAAGATTTAGCTTCAAATCAATGCGATGTAGAAGGTTTAGCTTCAAATCCATGAGATACACAAGATTTAGCTTCAAATCAATGCGATGTAGAAGGTTCAGCTTCAAATCCATGCGACACATATGATGTAGCTTCAAATACTTGCGATATAAGTGATATAGCTTCAAAAGCAGAAGATACAAACGAGGTAGCTTCAAATCCGTGCGATACACAAGATTTAGCTTCAAATCAATGCGATGTAGAAGGTTCAGCTTCAAATCCATGCGACAGATATGATTTAGCTTCAAATACTTGCGATATAAGTGATATAGTTTCAAATGCAGGCGTAACGAACGAGTTAGCTTCAAATCCATGCGAAACACATGATTTGTCTGCAAATCAATGCGATGTAGAAGGTTTAGCTTCAAATCCATGCGAAACAAATGGTTTAGGTACAAATACTTGTGATATACATTAATTAGCTAAAACTGCGTGCGAAACAAACGAGTTAGCTTCAAATCCATGGGGAACACATGATTTAGCTTCAAATCAATGCGATGTAGAAGGTTTAGCTTCAAATCCATGCGACAGATATGATTTAGCTTCAAATACTTGCGATATAAGTGATATAGTTTCAAATGCAGGCGTAACGAACGAGTTAGCTTCAAATCCATGCGAAACACATGATTTAGCTTCAAATCAATGCGATGTAGAAGGTTTAGCTTCAAATCCATGCGATACACAAGATTGAGCTTCAAATCAATGCGATGTAGAAGTTTCAGCTTCAAATCCATGCGACAGATATGATTTAGCTTCAAATCAATGCGATGTAGAAGTTTCAGCTTCAAATCCATGAGATACACAAGATTTAGCTTCAAATCAATGCGATGTAGAAGGTTTAGCTTCAAATCCATGAGATACACAAGATTTAGCTTCAAATCAATGCGATGTAGAAGGTTCAGCTTCAAATCCATGCGACACATATGATTTAGCTTCAAATACTTGCGATATAAGTGATATAGCTTCAAAAGCAGAAGATACAAACGAGGTAGATTCAAATCCGTGCGATACACAAGATTTAGCTTCAAATCAATGCGATGTAGAAGGTTCAGCTTCAAATCCATGCGACAGATATGATTTAGCTTCAAATACTTGCGATATAAGTGATATAGTTTCAAATGCAGGCGTAACGAACGAGTTAGCTTCAAATCCATGCGAAACACATGATTTGTCTGCAAATCAATGCGATGTAGAAGGTTTAGCTTCAAATCCATGCGAAACAAATGGTTTAGGTACAAATACTTGTGATATACATTAATTAGCTAAAACTGCATGCGAAACAAACGAGTTAGCTTCAAATCCATGGGGAACACATGATTTAGCTTCAAATCAATGCGATGTAGAAGGTTTAGCTTCAAATCCATGCGACAGATATGATTTAGCTTCAAATACTTGCGATATAAGTGATATAGTTTCAAATGCAGGCGTAACGAACGAGTTAGCTTCAAATCCATGCGAAACACATGATTTAGCTTCAAATCAATGCGATGTAGAAGGTTTAGCTTCAAATCCATGCGATACACAAGATTGAGCTTCAAATCAATGCGATGTAGAAGGTTCAGCTTCAAATCCATGCGACAGATATGATTTAGCTTCAAATCAATGCGATGTAGAAGGTTCAGCTTCAAATCCATGAGATACACAAGATTTAGCTTCAAATCAATGCGATGTAGAAGGTTTAGCTTCAAATCCATGAGATACACAAGATTTAGCTTCAAATCAATGCGATGTAGAAGGTTCAGCTTCAAATCCATGCGACACATATGATTTAGCTTCAAATACTTGCGATATAAGTGATATAGCTTCAAAAGCAGAAGATACAAACGAGGTAGCTTCAAATCCGTGCGATACACAAGATTTAGCTTCAAATCAATGCGATGTAGAAGGTTCAGCTTCAAATCCATGCGACAGATATGATTTAGCTTCAAATACTTGCGATATAAGTGATATAGTTTCAAATGCAGGCGTAACGAACGAGTTAGATTCAAATCCATGCGAAACACATGATTTGTCTGCAAATCAATGCGATGTAGAAGGTTTAGCTTCAAATCCATGCGAAACAAATGGTTTAGGTACAAATACTTGTGATATACATTAATTAGCTACAACTGCATGCGAAACAAACGAGTTAGCTTCAAATCCATGCGGAACACATGATTTAGCTTCAAATCAATGCGATGTAGAAGGTTCAGCTTCAAATCCGTGCGATACATAAGATTTAGCTTCAAATCAATGCGATGTAGAAGGTTCAGCTTCAAATCCATGCGACAGATATGATTTAGCTTCAAATACTTGCGATATAATTGATATAGTTTCAAATGCAGGCGAAACGAACGAGTTAGCTTCAAATCCATGCGAAACACATGATTTATCTGCAAATCAATGCGATGTAGAAGGTTTAGCTTCAAATCCATGCGATACACAAGATTTAGCTTCAAATCAATGTGATGTAGAAGGTTCAGCTTCAAATCCATGCGACACATATGATTTAGCTTCAAATACTTGCGATATAATTGATATAGTTTCAAATGCAGGCGAAACGAACGAGGTAGCTTCAATTCCATGCGAAACAAATAATTTAGCTTCAAATCAATGCGATGTAGTAGGCTTAGCTTCAAATCCATGCGAAACACGTGTTTTAGCTTCCAATTAATGGGAAGTAGAGGACTTAGCTTCAAATCCATGCGAAACAAATGGTTTAGCTTCAAATACTTGTGATATACGTTATTTAGATTTAACTGCATGCGCAACGAACGAGTTAGCTTCAAATCCCTGCGATACACAAGATTTAGCTTCAAATCAATGCGATGTATATGGTTCAGCTTCAAATCCAAGCGAAACACATTATTTAGCTGCAAATCAGTGCGAAGTAGAAGGCTCGGGTTCAAATCAATGCGATTCAAATGGTTCATCTTCAAATACTTGTGAAAGACATGATTTAGCTTCAACTGCATGCGAAACAAACGAGTTAGCTTGAAATCCATGCGAAACACATGATTTAGCTTCAAATCAATGAGATGTAGAAGGTTTAGCTTCAAATCCATGCGAAACAAATGGTTTAGGTACAAATACTTGCGATATACATTAATTAGCTACAACTGCATGCGAAACAAACGAGTTAGCTTCAAATCCATGCGGAACACATGATTTAGCTTCAAATCAATGCGATACACAAGATTTAGCTTCAAATCAATGCGATGTAGAAGGTTTAGCTTCAAATCCATGCGAAACAAATGGTTTAGCTACAAATACTTGTGATATACATTATTTAGCTGCAACTGCTTGCGAAACAATCGAGTTTGCTTCAAATCCTTGCGAAACACATGATTTAGCTTCAAATCAATGCGATGTAGAAGATTTAGATTCAAATCCAAGCGAAACACATGATTTAGCTTCATATACTTGCGATATATATAGCTTCAAATACAGGCGAAACGAACGAGTTAGCTTCAAATCCATGCGAAATACATGATTTAGCTTCAGATCAATTCGAAGTAGAAGGCATAGCTTCAAATCCAAGCGAGTCACATGATTTAGCTTCAAATCAGTGCGAAGTAGAAGGCTCAGCTTCAAATCCATGCGAAGCTAATGGCTCGGCTACAAATTTTTGTGAAGTCCATGATTTAGCTTCAACTGCATGTGAAACAAACGTGTTAGCTTCAAATCCAAGCGAAACAGATGATTTAGCTTCAAATCAATGCGAAGTAAGAAAAAGGAAGCGTGGCTTCAAATCCATGCGGAACAAATGGTTATGCTTCAAATACTTGTGATAAAGTGATATAGATTCAACTGCAGGCGAAACAAACGAGATAGCTTCAAATCCATTCAAAACACATGATTAAGCTTCAAATTGAAGCTATGTAGAAAGTTTAGCTACAAATCCATGCGACACAGATGATTCAGCTTCAGATACTTGCGATATAAGTAATATAGCATCAAATGCAGATGAAACACATGATTTGGCTTCAAATCGAAGCGAAACACATGATTTAGCTTCAAATCAATGCGATGTAGAAGGTTCAGCTTCAAATCCATGCGACACATATGATTTAGCTTCAAATACTTGCGATATAAGTGATATAGCTTCAAAAGCAGAAGGAACAAACGAGGTAGCTTCAATTCCATGCGAAACAAATGATTTAGCTTCAAATCAATGAGATGTAGTAGGCTTAGCTTCAATTCCATGCGAAACACACGATTTAGCTTCAAATCAATACGAAGTAGAAGGTTTAGCTTCAAATCCATGCGAAACAAATGTTTTAGCTTCAAATACTTGTGATATACGTTATTTAGATTTAACTGCATGCGCAACGAACGAGTTAGCTTCAAATCCCTGCGATACACAAGATTTAGCTTCAAATCAATACGATGTAGATGGTTCAGCTTCAAATCCAGCGAAACACATTATTTAGCAGCAAATCAGTGCGAAGTAGAAGGGTCGGGTTCAAATCATTGCGATTCAAATGGTTCATCTTCAAATACTTGTGAAAGACATGATTTAGCTTCAACTGCATGCGAAACAAACGAGTTAGCTTGAAATCCATGCGAAACACATGATTTAGCTTCAAATCAATGAGATGTAGAAGGTTTAGCTTCAAATCCATGCAAAACACGTGATTTAACTTCCAATTAATGCGAAGTAGAAGGCTTAGCTTCAAATCCATGCGAAACATATGTTTTAGCTTCAAACACTTGAGGTATAAGTGATATAGCTTCAAATGCAGGACTAATCAAACGTGTTAGCTTCAAATCCATGCCAAACACTTGATTTATCTGCAAATCAATGCGATGTAGTAGGCTTAGCTTCAAATCCATGCCAAACACATGATTTAGCTTCATATCCATGGGATGTAGAAGGTTTAGCTTCAAATCCATGCGAAACACATTATTTAGCTGCAAATCAGTGCGAAGTAGAAGGCTCGGGTTCAAATCAATGCGATTCAAATGGTTCATCTTCAAATACTTGTGAAAGACACGATTTAGCTTCAACTGCATGCGAAACAAACGAGTTAGCTTCAAATCCAATGCGAAACACATTATTTAGCTGCAAATCAGTGCGATGTAGAAGGCTCAGGTTCAAATCCGTGCGATTCAAATGGTTCATCTTCAAATACTAGTGAAAGATATGATATAGCTTCAACTGCAAGCGAAACAAACGAGTTAGCTTCAAATGCATGCGAAACACATGATTTAGCTTCAAATCAATGCGATGTGGAAGGTTTAGCTTCATATCCACGAGAAACAATTGGTTTAGCCTAAGATATTTGTGATACACATGATTTAGCTTCAACTGCATGCGAAACAAACGAGGTAGCTTCACATCCAAGCGAAACACACGATTTAGCTGCTAATCAATGCGATGTAGAAGGTTTAGCTTCAAATCCATGGGAAACAAATGATTTAGCTTCAGATGCTTGCGATATATGTGATATAGCTTCAAATGCTGACGAAACAAACGGGTTATCTTCAACTCCATGCGAAACACATGATTTAGCTTCAAATCAATGCGAAGTAGAAGGCTTGGTTTTCAAATCATCCGGAACAAATGGTTTTGCTTCAACTACTTGTAACATACATGATTTAGCTTCAACTGCATGCGAAACAAACGAGATAGCACCAAATCCATGCGAAACAAATGATTTAGCTTCAAATCAATGCGAAGTAGGAGTATAGCTTCATATCCACGAGAAACAATTGGTTTAGCCTCAAATATTTGTGATACACATGATTTAGCTTCAACTGCATGCGAAACAAACGAGGTAGCTTCAAATCCAAGCGAAACACATGATTTAGTTTCAAATTAATGCGAAGTAGAAGGCTTAGCTTCCAATCCAAGCGAAACACATGATTTAGCTTCAAATCAATGCGAAGTAGAAGGCTTGGCTTCAAATCAATTCGAAACAAATTGCTTAGCTTCAAATACTTGTGATATACATGATTTGGCTTGAACTGCATTCGTAATAAACGAGTTAGCTTCAAATCCAAGCAAAACACATGATTTAACTTCAAATCAATGCGAAGAAGAAGGCTTAACTTCAAATCCATACGACACATATGAATTAGCTTCAAATACTTGCGATATAAGTGATATAGCTTCAAAAGCTGGAGGAACAAACGAGGTAGCTTGAATTCCATGCGAAACAAATGATTTAGCTTCAAATCAATACGAAGTAGTAGGCCTAGCTTCAAATCCATGCCAAACACATGATTTAGCTTCAAATCCATATGATGTAGAAGGTTTAGCTTCAAATCCACGCGAAACACAAGATTTAGCTTCAAATCAATGCGATGTAGAAGGTTCAGCTTGAAATCCATGCGACACATATGATTTAGCTTCAAATACTTGCGATATAAGTGATATAGCTCCAAAAGCTGGAGGAACAAACGAGGTAGGTTTAAATGCATGCGAAACACATGACTTAGCTTCAAAACAAAGCGTAGTTGAAGGCTTAGCTTCAAATCCTGGTGGAACAAATGGTTTTGCGTCAAATACTTGTGATATACATGCTTTAGCTTCAACTGCATTCGAAACTAATGTGTTAGTTTCAAATCCATGTGAAACATGTGATTTAGCTTGATATCAATGCCAAGTAGAAGGCGTAGCTTCAAATTCATGCGAAACAAATGGTTTAGCTACAAATACTTGTGATATACATTATTCAGCTACAACTGCATGCGAAACAAACGAGTTAGCTTCAAATCCATGCGATACACATGATTTAGCTTCAAATCAATGCGATGTAGAGGGCTTAGCTTCAAATCCATACGATACATATGATTTAGCTTCAAATACTTGCGATATAAGTGATATAGCTTCAAAAGCTGGAGGAACAAACGAGGTAGCTTGAATTCCATGCGAAACAAATGATTTAGCTTCAAATCAATGCGAAGTAGTAGGCCTAGCTTCAAATCCATGCCAAACACATGATTTAGCTTCAAATCCATGGGATGTAGAAGGTTTAGCTTCAAATCCATGCGAAAGACATTATTTAGCTGCAAATCAATGCGGAGTAGAAGGCTCGGGTTCAAATCAAAGCTATTCAAATGGTTCATCTTCAAATACTTGAGAAAGACATGATTTAGCTTCAACGGCATGCTAAACAAACGAGTTAGCTTCAAATCCATGCGAAACACATGATTTAGCTTCAAATCAATGCGATGTAGAAGGTTTAGCTTCATATCCATGCAAAACACGTGATTTAACTTCCAATTAATGCCAAGTAGAAGGCTTAACTTCAAATCCATTCGAAACATATGGTTTAGCTTCAAATACTTGTGGTATACGTTATTTAGATTTAACTGCATGCGCAACGAACGAGTTAGCTTCAAATCCATGCGATACACAAGATTTAGCTTCAAATCAATGCGATATAGATGGTTCAGCTTCAAATCCATGCGATACACATGATTTAGCTTCAAATCAATGCGATGTAGAAGGTTTAGTTTCAAATCCATGCAAAACACGTGATTTAACTTCCAATTAATGCGAAGTAGAAGGCTTAGCTTCAAATCCATGCGAAACACACGATTTAGCTTCAAATCAATACGAAATAGAAGGTTTAGCTTCAAATCCATGCGAAACAAATAATTTAGCTTCAAACACTTGGGGTATAAGTGATATAGCTTCAAATGCAGACTAATCAAACGAGTTAGCTTCAAATCCATGCGAAACACATGATTTAGCTTCAAATCAACGCGAAGTAGCAGGATGGCTTCAAATCAATGCGATGTAGAAGGATTAGCTTCAAATCTGTGCGAAACAAATGATTTAGCTTCAAATACTCTCGATATTAGTGATATAGCTTCAAAAGCAGAAGGAACAAACGAGGTAATTTCAATACCATGCGAAACAAATGATTTAGCTTCAAATAAATGCGAAGAAGAAGGCTTAGCTTCAAATCCATGCGAAACAAATGGTTTAGCTACAAATCGAAGCTATGTAGAAAGTTTAGCTACAAATCCATGCGACACAGATGATTCAGCTTCAGATACTTGCGATATAAGTAATATAGCTTCAAATGCAGACGAAACACATGATTTGGCTTCAAATCGAAGCGAAACACATGATTTAGCTTCAAATCAATGCGATGTAGAAGGTTTAGCATCAAATCCATGCGATACACAAGATTTAGCTTAAAATCAATGCGATTTAGAAGGTTTAACTTCAAATCCATGCGAAACACACGATTTAGCTTCAAATCAATACGAAGTAGGAGGTTTAGCTTCAAATCCATGCGAAACAAATGATTTAGCTTCAAACGCGTGGGGTATAAGTGATATAGCTTCAAATGCAGACTAATCAAACGAGTTAGCTTCAAATCCATGCGAAATACATGATTTAGCTGAAAATCAATGCGATATAGAAGGTTTAGCTTCAAATCCATGCAAAACATATGTTTTAGCTTCAAACACTTGAGGTTTAAGTGATATAGCTTCAAATGCAGACTAATCAAACGTGTTAGCTTCAAATCCATGCCAAACACATGATTTATCTGCAAATCAATGCGATGTAGAAGGTTTAGCTTCAAATCCATGCGAAACAAATGGTTTAGCTACAAATACTTGTGATATACATTATTTAGCTACAACTGCATGCGAAACAATCGAGTTTGCTTCAAATTCATTGCGAAACACATGATTTAGCTTCAAATCAATGCGATGTAGAAGATTTAGCTTCAAATCCAAGCGAAACACATGATTTAGCTTCAAATATTTGCGATATAAGTGATATAGCTTCAAATACAGGCGAAACGAACGAGTTAGCTTCAAATCCATGCGAAATACATGATTTAGCTTCAGATCAATTCGACGTAGAAGGCATAGCTTCAAATCCAAGCAAGTCACATGATTTAGCTTCAAATCAGTGCGAAGTAGAAGGCTCAGCTTCAAATCCATGCGAAGCTAATGGCTCGGCTTCAAATTTTTGTGAAGTACATGATTTAGCTTCAACTGCATGTGAAACAAACGTGTTAGCTTCAAATCCAAGCGAAACAGATGATTTAGCTTCAAATCAATGCGAAACACATTATTTAGCTGCAAATCAGTGCGATGTAGAAGGCTCAGGTTCAAATCAATGCGATTCAAATGATTCATCTTCAAATACTTGTGAAAGACATGATTTAGCTTCAACTGCATGCGAAACAAACGAGTTAGCTTGAAATCCATGCGAAACACATGATTTAGCTTCAAATCAATGCGATGTAGAAGGTTTAGCTTCAAATCCATGCAAAACACGTGATTTAACTTCCAATTAATGCGAAGTAGAAAGCTTAGCTTCAAATCCATGCGAAACATATGTTTTAGCTTCAAACACTTGAGGTATAAGTGATATAGCTTCAAATGCAGACTAATCAAACGTGTTAGCTTCAAATCCATGCCAAACACTTGATTTATCTGCAAATCCATGCGAAACAAATGGTTTAGCTACAAATACTTGTGATATACATTATTTAGCTACAACTGCATGCGAAACAATCGAGTTTGCTTCAAATCCTTGCGAAACACATGATTTAGCTTTAAATTAATGCGAAGTAGAAGGCTTAGCTTCAAATTCATGCGAAACATATGTTTTAGCTTCAAACACTTGAGGTATAAGTGATATAGCTTCAAATGCAGACTAATCGAACGTGTTAGCTTCAAATCCATGCCAAACACATGATTTATCTGCAAATCAATGCGATATAGAAGGTTTAGCTTCAAATCCATGCGAAACAAATGGTTTAGGTACAAATACTTGTGATATACATTATTTAGCTACAACTGCATGCGAAACATTCGAGTTTGCTTCAAATCCTTGCGAAACACATGATTTAGCTTCAAATCAATGCGATGTAGAAGATTTAGCTTCAAATCCAAGCGAAACACATGATTTAGCTTCAAATCAATGCGATGTAGAAGGTTCAGCTTCAAATCCATGCGACACATATGATTTAGCTTCAAATACTTGCGATATAAGTGATATAGCTCCAAAAGCTGGAGGAACAAACGAGGTAGCTTCAAATCCACGCGAAACACAAGATTTAGCTTCAAATCAATGCGATGTAGAAGTTTTAGCTTCAAATCCATGCGACACATATGATTTAGCTTCAAATACTTGCGATATAAGTGATATAGATCCAAAAGCTGGAGGAACAAACGAGGTAGTTTCAATTCCATGCGAAACAAATGATATAGCTTCAAATCAATGCGAAGTAGAAGGCTTAGCTTCAAATCCATGCGAAACAAATAGTTTAGCTACAAATACTTGTGATATACATTATTTCGCTACAACTGCATGCGAAACGAACGAGTTAGATTCAAATCCATGCGAAACACATGATTTCGCTTCAAATCAATGCGAAGTAGAAGGCTTAGCTCCAAATCCATGCCAAACAAATGATTTAGCTGCAAATACTAGCGAATATAAGTGATGTAGCTTCAAATGCAGGCGAAACAAACGAGTTAGCTTCAAATCCATGCGAAACAAATGATATTTCTTCAAATACTTGCGATACAAGTGATATAGCTTCAAATGCAGGCGAAACAAACTAGTTAGCTTCAAATCAATGCGAAACACATGATTTAGCTTCAAATCAATGCGATGTAGCAGGCTTGGCATCAAATCTATGCGAAACAAATGATTTAGCATCAAGTACTTACGATATGAGTGATATAGCTTCAAATGCAGGCGAAACAAACGAGTTAGCTTTAAATACATGCGAAACACATGACTTAGCTTCAAAACAAAGCGTAGTTGAAGGCTTAGCTTCAAATCCTGGTGGAACAAATGGTTTTGCGTCAAATACTTGTGATATACATGCTTTAGCTTCAACTGCATTCGAAACAAATGTGTTAGTTTCAAATCCATGTGAAACACGTGATTTAGCTTGATATCAATGCCAAGTAGAAGGCGTAGCTTCAATTTCATGCGAAACAAATGGTTTAGCTTCAAATACTTGTGATATACGTTATTTAGATTTAACTGCATGCGCAACGAACGAGTTAGCTTCAAATCAATGCAAAACACATGATTAAGCTTCAAATCAATGCGATGTAGAAGGTTTAGCTTCAAATCCATGCGAAACACTTGATTTATCTTCAAATCAATGCGATGTAGAAGGTTTAGCTTCATATCCATGCAAAACACGTGATTTAACTTCCAATTAATGCCAAGTAGAAGGCTTAACTTCAAATCCATTCGAAACATATGGTTTAGCTTCAAATACTTGTGATATACGTTATTTAGATTTAACTGCGTGCGCAACGAACGAGTTAGCTTCAAATCCATGCGATACACAAGATTTAGTTTCAAATCAATGCGATATAGATGGTTCAGCTTCAAATCCATGCGAAACAAATGATTTAGCTACAAATACTTGTGATATACATTATTCAGCTACAACTGCATGCGAAACAAACGAGTTAGCTTCAAATCCATGCGATACACATGATTTAGCTTCAAATCAATGCGATGTAGAGGGCTTAGCTTCAAATCCATACGATACATATGATTTAGCTTCAAATACTTGCGATATAAGTGATATAGCTTCAAAAGCTGGAGGAACAAACGAGGTAGCTTGAATTCCATGCGAAACAAATGATTTAGCTTCAAATCAATGCGAAGTAGTAGGCCTAGCTTCAAATCCATGCCAAACACATGATTTAGCTTCAAATCCATGGGATGTAGAAGGTTTAGCTTCAAATCCATGCGAAAGACATTATTTAGCTGCAAATCAGTGCGGAGTAGAAGGCTCGGGTTCAAATCAAAGCTATTCAAATGGTTCATCTTCAAATACTTGAGAAAGACATGATTTAGCTTCAACGGCATGCGAAACAAACGAGTTAGCTTCAAATCCATGCGAAACACATGATTTAGCTTCAAATCAATGCGATGTAGAAGTTTTAGCTTCAAATCCATGCAAAACACGTGATTTAACTTCCAATTAATGCCAAGTAGAAGGCGTAGCTTCAAATCCATGCGAAACAAATGGTTTAGCTTCAAATACTTGTGATATACGTTATTTAGATTTAACTGCATGCTCAACGAACGAGTTAGCTTCAAATCAATGCAAAACACATGATTAAGCTTATAATCAATGCGATGTAGAAGGTTTAGCTTCAAATCCATGCGATACATAAGATTTAGCGTCAAATAATTGCGATATAAGTGATCTATCTTCAAATACAGGCGAAACGAACGAGTTAGCTTCAAATCCATGCCAGACACATGATTTAGCTTCAAATCCATGGGATGTAGAAGGTTTAGCTTCAAATCCATGCGAAACACATTATTTAGCTGCAAATCAGTGCGAAGTAGAAGGCTTGGGTTCAAATCAATGCGATTCAAATGGTTCATCTTCAAATACTTGCGATATAAGTGATGTGGATTCAACTGCAGGCGAAACGAACGAGGTAGCTTCAAATCCATGCGAAACACATGATTTAGCTTCACATCAATGCGATGTAGAAGGTTTAGATTCAAATCCATGCGATACACAAGATTTAGCTTCAAATCAATGCGATATAAGTGATATAGCTTCAAAAGCAGGAGGAACAAACGAGGTAGCTTCAATTCCATGCGAAACGAATGATTTACCTTCAAATCAATGCGAAGTAGTAGGCCTAGCTTCAAATCCATGCGAAACACATGATTTAGCTTCAAATCAGTGCGAAGTAGAATGCTCATCTTCAAATCCATGCGAATCAAATGTTTCATCTTCAAGTCCGTGCAAAACCCGTGATTTAGCTTCCAATCAATGCAAAGTAGATGGCTTAGCTTCAAATCCATGCGAAACAAATAATTTAGCATCAGGTACTAGCGATATAAGTGAAATAGCTTCAAATGCAGGGGAAAGAAACGAGTTAGCTTCAAATCTATGCAACACACATGATTGAGCTTCAAATCAATACTATGTAGAAGATCTAGCTTCAAATCCAAGCTATACAAATGATTTAGCTTCAGATACTTGCGATATAAGTGATATAGCCTCAACTGCAGAAGAAACATACGAGTTAGCTTAAAATCTAACCGAAAGAAATGATTTAGCTTCAAATCGACGCGATGTAGATGGCTTAGCTTCAAATCCAAACGGAACACATGATTTAGATTCAAATCAATTCGAAGGACAATGCTTAGATTCAAATCCATGCGAAACAAATGATTTAGCTTCAAATCAATGCGAAGTAGAAGGCTTATCTTCAAATCCATGCGAAACAAATGGTTTAGCTACAAATACGTGTGATATACATTATTTAGCTACAACTGTATGCGAAACAAACGAGTTAGCTTCAAATCCTTGCGAAACACATGCTTTAGCTTCAAATCAATGCGAAGTAGAAGGTTTAGCTTCAAATCCATGCGATACACAAGATTTAGCTTCAAATCAATGCGATGTAGTGGGTTCAGCATCAAATCCATGCGACACATATGATTTAGCTTCAAATACTTGCGATATAAGTGATATAGATTCAAAAGCAGGAGGAACAAACGAGGTAGCTTCAATTCCATGCGAAACAAATGATTTAGCTTCACATCAATGCGAAGTAGTAGCCTTAGCTTCAAATCCATGCGAAACACGTGATTTAGCTTCCAATTAATGGGAAGTAGAAGACTTAGCTTCAAATCCATGCGAAACAAATGGTTTAGCTTCAAATACTTGTGATATGCGTTATTTACATTTAACTGCATGCGCAACGAACGAGTTAGCTTCAAGTTCATGCGAAACACACGATTTAGCTTCAAATCAATACGAGGTAGAAGGTTTAGCTTCAAATTCATGCGAAACAAATGATATAGCTTTAAACACTTGGGGTATAATTGATATAGCTTCAAATGCAGACTAATCAAACGAGTTAGCTTCCAATCCATGCGAAACACACGATTTAGCTGCAAATCAATGCGATGTAGAAGGTTTAGCTTCAAATCCATGCGAAGCAAATGGTTTAGCTACAAATACTGGTGATATATATTATTTAGCTACAACTGCATGCGAAACAAACGAGTCAGCTTCAAATCCATGCGAAACACATGATTTAGCTTCAAATCAATGCGATGTAGAAAGTTTTATCGTCAAATCCATGCGATACACAAGATTTAGCTTCAAATCAATGTGATGTAGAAGGTTCAGCTTCAAATCCATGCGACACATATGATTTAGCTCCAAATACTTGCGATATAAGTCATCTAGCTTCAAATACAGGCGAAACGAACAAGTTAGCTTCAAATCCATGCGACACATATGATCTAGCTTCAAAACAATGCGATGTAGAAGGTTCAGCTTCAAATTCATGCGACACATATGATTTAGCTTCAAATCCTTGCGATATAAGTGATATAGCTTCAAATGCAGACGAAACAAACGAGTTAGCTTCAAATCCAAGCGAAATACATAATTTAGCTTCAAATCAATGCGATGTAGAAGGTTTAGCTTCAAATACTTGCAATATAAGTGATATAGCTTCAAAAGCTGGAGGAACAAACGAGGTAGATTCAATTCCATGCGAAACAAACGAGGTAGATTCAATTCCATGCGAAACAAACGAGTTAGCTTCAAGTCAACGCGAAACACTTGAATTAGCATCAAATCAATGCGATGTAGAAGGCTTAGCTTCAAATCCAAACGGAACACATGATTTAGATTCAAATCAATTCGAAGGACAATGCTTAGATTCAAATCCATGCGAAACAAATGATTTAGCTTCAAATCAATGCGAAGTAGAAGGCTTATCTTCAAATCCATGCGAAACAAATGGTTTAGCTACAAATACGTGTGATATACATTATTTAGCTACAACTGTATGCGAAACAAACGAGTTAGCTTCAAATCCTTGCGAAACACATGCTTTAGCTTCAAATCAATGCGAAGTAGAAGGTTTAGCTTCAAATCCATGCGATACACAAGATTTAGCTTCAAATCAATGCGATGTAGTGGGTTCAGCATCAAATCCATGCGACACATATGATTTAGCTTCAAATACTTGCGATATAAGTGATATAGATTCAAAAGCAGGAGGAACAAACGAGGTAGCTTCAATTCCATGCGAAACAAATGATTTAGCTTCACATCAATGCGAAGTAGTAGCCTTAGCTTCAAATCCATGCGAAACACGTGATTTAGCTTCCAATTAATGGGAAGTAGAAGACTTAGCTTCAAATCCATGCGTAACAAATGGTTTAGCTTCAAATACTTGTGATATGCGTTATTTACATTTAACTGCATGCGCAACGAACGAGTTAGCTTCAAGTTCATGCGAAACACACGATTTAGCTTCAAATCAATACGAGGTAGAAGGTTTAGCTTCAAATACATGCGAAACAAATGATATAGCTTTAAACACTTGGGGTATAATTGATATAGCTTCAAATGCAGACTAATCAAACGAGTTAGCTTCCAATCCATGCGAAACACACGATTTAGCTGCAAATCAATGCGATGTAGAAGGTTTAGCTTCAAATCCATGCGAAGCAAATGGTTTAGCTACAAATACTGGTGATATATATTATTTAGCTACAACTGCATGCGAAACAAACGAGTCAGCTTCAAATCCATGCGAAACACATGATTTAGCTTCAAATCAATGCGATGTAGAAAGTTTTATCGTCAAATCCATGCGATACACAAGATTTAGCTTCAAATCAATGTGATGTAGAAGGTTCAGCTTCAAATCCATGCGACACATATGATTTAGCTCCAAATACTTGCGATATAAGTCATCTAGCTTCAAATACAGGCGAAACGAACAAGTTAGCTTCAAATCCATGCGACACATATGATCTAGCTTCAAAACAATGCGATGTAGAAGGTTCAGCTTCAAATTCATGCGACACATATGATTTAGCTTCAAATCCTTGCGATATAAGTGATATAGCATCAAATGCAGACGAAACAAACGAGTTAGCTTCAAATCCAAGCGAAATACATAATTTAGCTTCAAATCAATGCGATGTAGAAGGTTTAGCTTCAAATACTTGCAATATAAGTGATATAGCTTCAAAAGCTGGAGGAACAAACGAGGTAGATTCAATTCCATGCGAAACAAACGAGGTAGATTCAATTCCATGCGAAACAAACGAGTTAGCTTCAAGTCAACGCGAAACACTTGAATTAGCATCAAATCAATGCGATGTAGAAGGCTTAGCTTCAAATCCAAACGAAACACATGATTTAGATTCAAATCAATTCGAAGGACAATGCTTAGATTCAAATCCATGCGAAACAAATGATTTAGCTTCAAATCAATGCGAAGTAGAAGGCTTATCTTCAAATCCATGCGAAACAAATGGTTTAGCTACAAATACGTGTGATATACATTATTTAGCTACAACTGTATGCGAAACAAACGAGTTAGCTTCAAATCCTTGCGAAACACATGCTTTAGCTTCAAATCAATGCGAAGTAGAAGGTTTAGCTTCAAATCCATGCGATACACAAGATTTAGCTTCAAATCAATACGATGTAGTGGGTTCAGCATCAAAACCATGCGACACATATGATTTAGCTTCAAATACTTGCGATATAAGTGATATAGATTCAAAAGCAGGAGGAACAAACGAGGTAGCTTCAATTCCATGCGAAACAAATGATTTAGCTTCACATCAATGCGAAGTTTCCAATCCATGCGAAACACACGATTTAGCTGCAAATCAATGCGATGTAGAAGGTTTAGCTTCAAATCCATGCGAAGCAAATGGTTTAGCTACAAATACTGGTGATATATATTATTTAGCTACAACTGCATGCGAAACAAACGAGTCAGCTTCAAATCCATGCGAAACACATGATTTAGCTTCAAATCAATGCGATGTAGAAAGTTTTATCGTCAAATCCATGCGATACACAAGATTTAGCTTCAAATCAATGTGATGTAGAAGGTTCAGCTTCAAATCCATGCGACACATATGATTTAGCTTCAAATACTTGCGATATAAGTGATATAGCTTCAAAAGCTGGAGGAACAAACGAGGTAGATTCAATTCCATGCGAAACAAACGAGGTAGATTCAATTCCATGCGAAACAAACGAGTTAGCTTCAAATCCATGCGAAACACACGATTTAGCTTCAAATCAATGGAATGTAGAAGGTTTAGCTTCAAATCCAAGCTAAACACATGATTTAGCTTCAAATACTTGCGATATAAGTCATCTAGCTTCAAATACAGGCGAAACGAACAAGTTAGCTTCAAATCCATGCGAAACATATGATCTAGCTTCAAATCAATGCGATGTAGAAGGTTCAGCTTCAAATTCATGCGACACATATGATTTAGCTTCAAATCCTTGCGATATAAGTGATATAGCTTCAAATGCAGACGAAACAAACGAGTTAGCTTCAAATCCATGCGAAACACATGATTTAGCTTCAAATCAATGCGATGTAGAAAGTTTTATCGTCAAATCCATGCGATACACAAGATTTAGCTTCAAATCAATGTGATGTAGAAGGTTCAGCTTCAAATCCATGCGACACATATGATTTAGCTTCAAATACTTGCGATATAAGTGATATAGCTTCAAAAGCTGGAGGAACAAACGAGGTAGATTCAATTCCATGCGAAACAAACGAGGTAGATTCAATTCCATGCGAAACAAACGAGTTAGCTTCAAATCCAAGCGAAACACATGATTTAGCTTCAAATACTTGCGATATAAGTCATCTAGCTTCAAATACAGGCGAAACGAACAAGTTAGCTTCAAATCCATGCGAAACATATGATCTAGCTTCAAATCAATGCGATGTAGAAGTTCAGCTTCAAATTCATGCGACACATATGATTTAGCTTCAAATCCTTGCGATATAAGTGATATAGCTTCAAATGCAGACGAAACAAACGAGTTAGCTTCAAATCCATGCGAAACACATGATTTAACTGCAAATCAATGCGATGTAGAAGGTTTAGCTTCAAATCCATGCGAAACAAATGGTTAAGATACAAATACTGGTGATATACATTATTTAGCTACAACTGCATGCGAAACAAACGAGTCAGATTTCAAATCCATGCGAAACACATGATTTAGCTTCAAATCAATGCGATGTAGAAAGTTTTATCTTCAAATCCATGCGAAACAAATGATTTAGCTTGAAATCAATGCGAAGTAGAAGGCTTATCTTCAAATACATGCGAAACGAAAGATTTAGCTTTAAATACTTGCGAATAGAGGTGATATAGCTTCAAATGCAGGCGAAACAAACGAGTTAGCTACAAATCCATGCGAAACACATGATTTAGCTTCATATCCAAGGGAATCACATGCTTTAGCTTCAAATCAATGCGAAGTAGAAGGCTCATCTTGAAATCCATGCGAAACAAATGGTTTAGCTTCAACTACTTGTGATATACATGATTTAGCTTCAACTGCATGCCAAACAAACGAGTTAGCTTCAAATACATGCGAAACACGCGATTTAGCTTCAAACCAATGCGATGTAGAAGGTTTAGCTTCAAATCCGCGCGAAACAAATGATTTACATTCAAATACCTCCGATATAAGTGATATAGCTTCAAATGCAGGAGAGACAAATGAGTTAGCTTCAAATCCATGCGAAACACATGATTTAGCTTCAAATACTTGCGATATAAATGATATAGCTTCAAATGCAGGCGAAACAAACGAGTTAGCATCAAATCCATGTCAAACACATGATTTAGATGCAAAACAATGCGAATTAGAAGGCTTAACTTCAAATCCATGCGAAACGAATGATTTAGCTTCAAACACTTGCAGTATAAATGGCAGAACTTCAAATGCAGGCGATTCAAACGAGTTAGCTTCGAGTCCAAGCGAAACAAATGATTTAGGTTCAAATCCATGCGAAACGATATGATTTACATTCAAATACTTGCGATATAAGTGATATAGCTTCAAATGCGGAAGAGACAAATGAGTTAGCTTCAAATCCATACGACACACATGATTTAGCTTCAAATCAATGCGATGTAAAAGGTATAGCTTCAAATCCATGCGATACACAAGATTTAGCTTCAAATCAATGCGATGTAAAAGTTTCAGCTTGAAATCCATGCGACACGTATGATTTAGCTTCAAATACTTGCGATATAAGTGATATAGCTTCAAAAGCAGAAGGAACAAACGAGGTAGCTTCAATTCCATGCGAAACAAATGATTTAGCTTCAAATCAATGCGAAGTAGTAGGCTTAGCTTCAAATCCATGCGAAACACGTGTTTTAGCTTCCAATTAATGGGAAGTAGAAGACTTAGCTTCAAATCCAAGCGAAACACATGATTTAGCTTCAAATACTTGCGATATAAGTGATATAGCTTCAAAGACAGGCGAAACATATGATCTAGCTTCAAATCAACGCGAAGTAGCAGGATGGCTTCAAATCTATGCGAAA